>NC_080179.1:50078622-50252263 GCF_950295315.1 Erinaceus europaeus | reverse complement strand
TCCTCCTCCTCCTCCTCCTCCTCCTCCTCCTCCTCCTCCTCCTCTTCCTCCTTCTCCTCCTTCTCCTCCTCCTCCTCCTCCTTCTACTTGTCTCCTCCTCCAGGGTTGTAACTAGGGTTTGGTACTGGCACTATGAATCCACTGCTTCTGGCAGACAATTTTTCCATTTTGTTTGATAGGACATAGAGAAATTGAGAGAGAAAGAGAGATAGAGAAGGAGAGAGAAAGATAGACACCTGTAGACCTGCTTCTCAGCTTGTGAAGCATCCTCCCTGAAGGTAGAAAGCAGGGGTTCGAACTGGGATCCTTGGGTGGATCCTTGTGCTTAGTACTCTGTATGCTTTTTAGTATGTGCATTTAACCCAGTGTTCTATGACCTGGCCCCTAGAGGCGAATTTCTCAAGATGCCTTTGTCACAATACATATTTGAGGTCTTGTTTCATTATTTTATATATTTAAATGTTAATGTCTCTTCACTTAGTGTGTAAGCTCCATGCAGAATACTATTACTTGTACTTCCTTTATACTTTACATACAGTGCAGAATTTGGTATATTATTGTAGTTAAACATATGCAGAGTCAGGGAGCTAGCTCAGAAGGAACATACCAGATGTATATATCTGAGGTCCCAACATCTCAGGTCCAACACCCAGCGCTATTATACGTCAACATTCTTATTTCTGAATCTCTCTTATAAAAATAAATAAAATATTTAAACTATGTAAAATAATAAACATACAGAGGGATAAGCAGTGGGAGGCATGTAGAAATATCTATATGATATACAGGTTCATATTTTGGTTCGTTTAAGTAGGAAGTACATATATATATATATGCATACATCCATACATATGTGCATATAAGACTATAAAGATAGGTTTTTATTTTGTTTTTTGTTTCCTTTTTTAGGATGTAACTAAAATAGGCTTACAAAATGGAGACCACTAACCATTCATCTGAACTATTCCAGCCTTTAGGTTCATGATTAGTCAACAATTTTTTTGGCTTTATATGTTAACTCTTTTTTCAGCCACCAGGTTCCAGATGCTACCATGATGCCAACTGGATTTCCCAGGGTAGACGACCCCACCAATGGGTCCTGGAGCCCCACTTCCCCAGAACCCCGCCCCACTAGGGAAAGAGAGACATGCTGGGAGTAAGGATAGACCTGCCAACACCCATGTTCAGTGGGGAAACAGTTACAGAAGCTGGACTTTACACCTTATGCAACCCATAATGTCCCTTGGTCTGTACTCCAAGAGGGATAAAGAATAGGAAAGGTATCAGGGGAGGGGATAGGATACGGAGTTTTGGTTGTGGGAATTGTGTGGAGTTGTTACCCCTGTTATCCTATGTTTTTTGTTAGTTGTTCCTTTTTACAAATAATTTTTTTTAAGTATACAGATAGGTAAGATAAAGTAGTTGAGGAGAAGAACTGAAAAATATGTTTAGTGTTTTGAGATTGTTATCATTGGTCTTACAAGTAGAACATGCCGTCGTGTACAGAAATGGGACCAGTTTACAATTATCATAGACAGAAGAATATTGATGCCCTCACTGCATCAGATACTCTGACTTCACATACTCAGTGCCAGATGGGAGCTGAGTGCTCTGAACTAGCATCTGGTAATGAATATTAAATGAAGAATGAAAACAAAAGTTACTAAAGGCAGTTCCATTCTCTTTGCTTTGGGCTTAGTTCAAACTAATTTCACTGTGTCCTCTGTAACTTCTTATGATGCAGAATTTTATTTCCTGGGGAATTACAGAGTCTATCTAGAAGAGAATATTAAACAATTATTCTTATCACTGAAGGCTGCTCTTTGACAGGTATGTTCAGAAGCTAAACAGAAACGACTTTCCCTGTAGGAAATGGGAAATAAAGAAAAAGAATTCAAGATATAAGTCTGAAGTGTTATAGTCCTGCTTCACTAGAAAAAGGCGATGAATAATTCAGGAGTAAATAAAATACACATTCAGAACCTTCTGTAAGCATACTAACAATCTTAGAGAAAGGTTAGTGGGGACTGGGTGGTGGTACACCTGGTTGAGCACACACGTTACAGTGCACAAGGACCTAGGTTCACGATCCTAATTCCCCCCTGTAATGGGAAAACTTCCCAAGTATTGAAGTGGTGCTGTAGGTATCTCTCCCTTTATATCTCTCCCTTCCTTCTTGATTTCTGGCTATGTTTATGCAATAAAGATAATAAAAATATTTTTAAATAAATATTTAAAAGAAATTTTAAAAAAGGAAAGAAAAGGGAGATTAATGGATTTGCAGAATTTACCCAGATTATTAAATGTTGACTGATAATCCAGTATTACTTTTTCTGACTACCTGGCCAAATTCTAGTCCAGAATAAGCTTGACCAAAACGTGGAGAAAGGGAAGAGTGGTACATATGAACTAGGCATAACCACTTATAAACCATGCCTTCCTTTGTGCAATAATAGAAGATACTCTGTCCCTGTTTTAGTCATGATAGCACTTACCTAGAAACCTTGGCCATTCATCTTGAACCCCAAGTTAAGTTCATACCTTGAATTTCCAGGATTACTTATCCCTGACAGATAAAGTGTATGGTCAAGAAGATAGTAACTGCACTACCCCAGCATCCAAATACTTTAATGTTCAGTTTCCTTGTTCCTGCCTGTTCTAGGCCTTTGGTACTGCCTGGGTTACTTTTCCCTTTGGTCAGATCCAGAATTAGAAGCCAAGCCCACCATAGACATGCTAGCTTTCATTAAATCCCTCCAATTTAGGTTTATTCTAATTCCTAACATTCCCCTCCAGTTACTCTTTACTCAGTTTTTACCCAGGACCAACAATGCTATTTTATGTCATCTTTTTCCCTCACATTCAGTGTCTTGTAAGGATCTTTGTTTTCATTCTCCTGAATTCTTCTAGATTTTGATGTTTTATAACTTCCACTCTTCCTCTGTCATTATTTTGGTGGTGTGAAATCATTATGAGGTTGATTAGAAACTCAATGAGTTAGAAAGCTGAAGATCTGAGAGACTGGCTGGCTGGCTTCTTGAATCTTTTTTTTTTAATTTATTTTTTATTTAAGAAAGGATTAATTAACAAAACCATAGGGGAGGAGGGGTACAATTCCACACAATTCCCACCACCCAATCTCCATTTCCCACCCCATCCCCTGATAGCTTTCCCATTTTCCATCCCTCTGGGAGCATGGACCTAGGGTCATTGTGGGTTGCAGAAGGTAGAAGGTCTGGCTTCTGTAATTGCTTCCCCGCTGAACATGGGCGTTGACTGGTCGGTCCATACTCCCAGTCTGCCTCTCTCTTTCCCTAGTAGGATGGGTCTCTGGGGAAGCAGAGCTCCAGGACACATTGGTGGGGTCTTCAATCTAGGGAAGCCTGGCCAGCATCCTGATGGCATCTGGAACCTGGTGACTGAAAAGAGAGTTAACATATGAAGCCAAACAAATTGTTGAGCAATCATGGACCCAAAGCTTGGAACAGTGGAGAGGAAGTGTTAGGGGGGTACTCGCTGCAAACTCTAGTGTACTTCTGCTTTCAGGTATATATTTTGCAGTAGTTTACGGATACGTGTGAACATATGCTCTCTCTCACAGAAACTGGTGGCTTCTTGATTCTTTTTTTTTTTAAATTTTTTATTTAAGAAAGGATTAATGAACAAAAACATAAGGTAGGAGGGGTACAGCTCCACACAATTCCCACCACCCAATCTCCATAACCCACCCCCTCCCATGATAGCTTTCCCATTCTCTAGCCCTCTGGGAGCATGGACCCAGGGTCATTGAGGGTTGCAGAAGGTAGAAGGTCTGGCTTCTGTAATTGCTTCCCCGCTGAACATGGGCGTTGACTGGTCGGTCCATACTCCCAGTCTGCCTCTATCTTTCCCTAGTAAGGTGTGTCTCTGGGGAAGCTGAGCTCAAGGACACATTGGTGGGGTCTTCAATCCAGGGAAGCCTGGCCAGCATCCTGGTGGCATCTGGAACCTGGTGATTGAAAAGAGAGTTAACATACAAAGCCAAACAATTTGTTGAGCAATCATGGATCCCAAGCTTGGAACAGTGGAGAGGAAGTGTTAGGGAGGTACTCACTGCAAACTCTAGTGTACTTCTGCTTTCAGGTATATATTTTGCAGTAGTTTATGGGTACGTGTGAACATAAGCTCTCTCTCACAGAAACTGGTGTATATCTAGGTTATGGGACTTTGTTAGAAAGTGAACTACCTGAGATGAAATTAGAGTGTACTATAAAAGGAAAGGTCTCACCCGAGTAATGAAGCTGAAGGGTTGTTATGGCTTCTTGAATCTTATCCTCGGTTAGTCAGTTGGGAATTTCATTTCAGGTACTTTGTTTGGGATTGCATTCAGGCACCATCATTGGTCAAATCTGCATTTCAACAGTTAGAAAGTGGGCAACTTGGATAGAGTTATTCTTTCATAACACCTCTCTTATAAAATCACCTACCAAAATTTTATGATTTTAGTTATAATTCAAGGTAATCCATGAACAATCTAAACCTTTTTCTAGTGATCCTATTTAAGATGGAATATGTCCTTCTATGGCATGGATTAGAGGTCATATATACAAGTACAAGAAAACAGTTTTCATCTTATACATTTAGTGAAGAGAAAAAATATTTGAAAGAGAACAAGAGGAAAATTAAAATTTAAAGAAACATTGAAATAAATTTGGTGATATTTGTCTTGTAGAGGTATATATGTCTTGTTTCTTTGTGTTTCTCTAGAACCTTCAGCTTTCTGATGGGCTTTGTTCTGAAAATGCTCTTCTAACATGGATTTTTGCATTTGGTGAGTGAAAACAGTTTTATGAATATCATTAAGGTTCACTGGCCTAGCTGATTTTTATCTGTTCAGTTCAAAGAGCTAAAATATTGCATGTTTGCAGTATAGTGACATCTTCTGGTGTAGGGTCCATCGATATACTTATTTATGATTTCAATACCCACATATTTATTAAGGTTCTCCTTGTGTGTCAACACATGATTGATCCTTGAGAATGCTCCTTGTGCACTTCAAAAGAACATATATTCTTTTTTGGGGGGATGAAAGCTTCTGAATATATCTGTTAAGTTCATCTCATCTATAACTTCATTTAAGGATATTTCTTTGTTGATTTTTTTTTCCTGATGATCTGTCTCTTGCTGTGAGTAGTGTTGAGGTCTCCAAAAAATCTGTGCTGCTGTTGTTGTCTCCATTAAGGCCGATAAGTACTTTTCAAATATTTGGGTGCCTGCATCTCGGGGCATATATACTGATGATGGTTATGTATTTCTGTTGAGTTGATCCTCTGACAAATATATATTTTCCATGCCTGTCATTTTTCTCCTTATCTGCCTAAAATTCTAGTTTTATCTAATATTAGAATATATGTTTCTGACTCCCCTCTTTTTTAACATTATTGTCTTAGAACACCTTGTTCCAGCCTGTCAACTGGAAATTCTGTTTTTTAATTATTATTTTTATTTATTTATTTAAAAAAGGAGACATTAACAAAACCATAGGAAAATAGCGATACAACTCCACACAATTTCCACCACCAGATCTCCGCATCCCATCCCCTCCCCTGATAGCTTTCCTATTCTTTATCCCTCTGGGAGTATGGACCCAAGGTCATTGTGGGATGCAGAAAGTAGAAATTCTGTTTGTCTTTCTTGTGGATGTGTGTTTCTTAGAGACACATAATAGATGGCCTTGATTTTTTTTCTTCTTTTTCACTTTTTACTAGTGATTAATAATTGATAATATTGTGGGATAAAAGAGCTACAACTCCATACAGTTCCCACCAGCAGAGTTCCTTGTCCATCCCCTCCATTGAAAGCTTCCCTATTCTTTATCACTCTGGGAATATGGACCAAAGATCTTTATTTGGTGCAGAGGGTGGGAGGTCTGGCTTCTGTAATTGCTCCTCTACTGTACATGGGTATTGGCAAGTTGATCCATGCTCCTAGCCTATTTCTCTCTTACCCTAGTGTGTTAGGGTTCTGGGGATATGGGATTTCAGGACACATTGGTGAGGTTGTCTCACCAGGGAAGTCAGACTGGCATCATTGTAGCAGCTACAACTTGATGGCTGAAAAACATTAAGATATAAAGCAGAACAAATTGTCTAATAATCAGGAACTTACAGGTAAGAATAGAGCAGATAAAGCTAGGGATCGTCATGTAGGAAGGAGCTAGAAAGTCTATTTTAGGTATATTCCATCCATCCAGTCACTCTGAACCTTTTTATCTGGTGAAATTAGACTATTCCCTTTTAGAGTGATTATTGATAAATGTGGTTTGTTTACAGCCATTTTGGTTTTTGTTTTGAGGTTGTTTCTATGCTTTTGTTGACTCTTTCCCTGTTCGTTATTTTATGTGGACGTTGTCCTAAGATGGTCTTGCCTGTGAAAATACATGTTTTCTATTTGTCTTAGGGCTGTATTGTTTTGTGGTTATCATAATTATTGTGTCTGACTTACAATAGCTCTAAGAGTTTTGTTGAAGTTGACCTTGATTCACTAACGTTGGACTGTCTTGTGCTTTTCCCTTTCCTGTGTCTGTTTGTCCTTGTTGTTGTGTCCCTGGTTCTTTTCTAATCTGATGATCTGATTAAAAGTTGGAGTTCCTTTGCTTTCTTTTCATGTGGGACTTCTCTCAGTAATTCTTGGAAGGCAGGATTGATAAGTGCATATTCCTTCAGATTCTGAATATTTGAAAACATAGGAAAGTAATTCTTGAAGAAATCATCTAGACTGCAAGGGGAAAGCTAAAAGTCAATTTGGCTGAGCATGTTTCTGATACACATGAATTATAGTCACACCTGCCTTAAGCAACACAAATCTACACTCTTAAAATCATGGTTCAAATTTCAGTTACCATAGCATGTCAACCATGAATAGTTGCATAGAAGATAAACTTACCTAGTAAATAACACTAATAACAACTGTACAACGTGGTTAGTGACCAGTTGGTGACTTCTTCCAAAGTGGTAATTTGTCATGGACTATATATTCAGTTCATGTACAGAAAACAAGGCACTCTGTTTCCTTGTCACCCAGTAATGATTTCATGTACTTTTTAAAAGTGAATAATCGGGGGTCGGGTGGTAGTGCAGTGGGTTATGCGCACATGGCACTAAGCACAAGGACCAGTGCAAGGATCCCAGTTCAAGCTCCCGGCTCTCCACCTGTAGGGGGGTCGCTTCACAGGTGGTGAAGCAGGTCTTCAGGTGTCTATCTTTCTCTTCCCTCTGTGTCTTCCCTCCTCTCTTGATTTCTCTCTGTCCTATCCGACAACAATAAAAATGACAACAACAATGGGCAACAACAAGGGCAACAAAATGGGACAAATGCCTTTCAAGATCAGTGGATTCATAGTGCAGGTACTGAGCCCCAGCAATAACCTTGGAGGCAAAAAAAAAGAAAAAAAATGAATAATCAAAAGAAAAAAGTGTACCTTACCATGTGTGTGAGCTAGATTTGAGTCCTGTTACCAAATGAGAGTACCATGGAACCAGGGAATTTTATATTTAACATTAATGTACTAAAATATTTCATAATAGTTTACTCATATATTGTATATTTTAGGAAGATGATTGAGTTAAATCATGTTAGATATTAAGCTGGATATCTAGTATATCAACATTTTAGAAAATAAATCCTTTCAAGATTAGTTACTTAAATCAGCACACACTCATTATCTCATATCTCTGTAGGTGAGAAATTCAAAATAGGTCTCATAATTAAAAATTAAGTTATTGATAATTTTTATGATATCAGGGAATTCTATTTCATCAACTTTTTTCACTTCCTAAATGCTGCTTCATTTATTAGCTTGTGGCCTATCTTCAGATATCTCCCTTACATAGCATCCTCTCTTACCTCTAATTTCTATTTTAAAAGACACATGATTACTCCTCAGGATATTCCAACAGGGTATCCTTGAGATCAGTGTATTAATAATCCCTATAATCACATCTTCTTTTGCCAAGTGATACTATATATTCATAGGCTGTAGGCATTGAGATATCGCCGTCTGTAGTGGGAGTTTTTCTTTCTGCCATATGGATTGTTTATCTTTGCCTCCAGAAGAATGTGACCCTGAAGACTAATTTCCCTGCTTTTGAATCTGAGACTGACTCTTTATCTCAAAAGGCACCAAGAAGTAGGCTGCAAAAATTTACAAGAGGAATAAACTACTTAGAATATATGTTATTTGGAGGTGGGCATCTTAAAAGAATGAGTCTTCATTTGGCCTTTGAAAGATAACTATCATCATTATTAAGTCGAATAGGGATGAAAGGTGGAAGGCTAGAGAGGAGTTACAGAAAAATAATATAAAAAGTCCATGTATAGAATTATGAGCAGATTGGTGAGATAAATTTACTTTCCCATGACCCAGGGCTTTCACTAAAGCAGTAATGTTGTGGGATGTAAATGGCATTTGCAATTCCATTTTCATTTCTTTTTCATGGTTGATTGAGCCTCTATGCTACTGGGGTTATGGGAGATGCTAGGGAATGAAACATACTCTGACTCAACAACTGAACTTTTATTAGTCTCTGATTTCACTGGAGTCTGGTGAGATAGGGAAAGGCATTTTTTGAGTTGATGGGGATAATTTTCCACAGCCGTAGGGGCAGGCAGTCACTCTCTACCTCTCTATACTTTTCTCTTGAGTGAAGATTTATTTAGAGTCTAAATTAGAAGACAATTGCTTGTCTAAACGTGATATTTTTGTGACTTTGTGGTGATGTGAGACATCCTACTCAACTTTGTTGAGCTTATTACATAAATGTGTGTGATAAAGGGGCATTCATAGTCTGTAGGAGGCTGAGTTTGGTAGGAAAAGCTAAACTGATTAGCTTAATGAATTCTTTTTTTTTTTTTTTTTTTTGAATAGTTTCTGTCCTTCAGGGTAGAATCTCATTGCATTTTTTATCATCTTTCTTTCCATTCTCATTAGTGATGTCTTCAGACTGGGCAGCCCTTTAGTAGGTATGAATTCCCCTAACACTGTATTTCTATTTTGTTTTGTTTGTCATTACTAGGGCTTCCCTGCTTTAGATCATCTTTTGTCAAATAGGTAGATAGATGATAGATAGATAGATAGATAGGTAGGTAGATAGATAGATAGATAGATAGATAGATAGATAGATAGATAGATAGACATTTAGGCCTAGAGAGATAGAAATATACCACAACACCAAAACTTCCCTCAGTTTTGTAACTATGCAGTGAATATACTTCGGGTGCAAGCTTGGCTTACATACATTGCAAAACAGACACCCTCCAAGGTGAACTAGTTCACTATCCTTCTCTAGAATTGTGAGGCCAGTGGTGGTGCACCTAGTTGAGCATACATGTTACAATGTGCAAGGACCCAGGCTCGAGTCTACGGTCCCCAACTACAGGGGGAAAGCTTCATGAGTGATGAAGCATGGCTGCAGGTGTCTCTCTGTTTCCCCCTCACTCTAACTCCCCCTGGCTGTCTCTGTGCAGTAAATAAAGATAATACAAAAAAAAAAAAGAGAACATTTAACATAAATCTTTCAGAGCATCTGTTAATTGACATATGTGAAGGAAGGTAATAGATTTAGAAGGACTTTCTCCCTTATTTTGTAAGTGCTATGACTGAGCTGGCAGCTTGGGTTCTTTCTACTGAGGATAGTCTGGATTCTTCCTGTTAAGAGTCTCTAGGCATGCCCAGGTGTGGAGAATCTTCTCTCAAACTAAGTAAGTGAATTGCCTAAGTTTTAGCTAGGCATCCTCAAAGGTGGCTGTCAGTGGAAGTGCTACCATTACATGGATAAAAGTAATATCAGTTTCACCTTTCCTGAAGGTATCTACAGTTGATAGTATTTCTCTCGCATTTGCATATTTATTTTCAATATTCTTTGAAAAGTCACATACCATGCAGTTTATTTTTTTTATTAATGATTTAATAATGATTGACAAGATTGTGGAATAAGAGGTGTACAACTCCATACAGTTCCCACCACCAGAGTTTTGTATCCCAGTCCCTCCATTGGATGCTTCCCTATTCTTTATTCCTCTGGAAGAATAGACCCAGGTTCATTATGGGGTGCACAAGTTGGGAGTTCTGGTTTCTATAATTGCTTCCTTGCTGAACGTGGCGGTTGACAGGTCCATCCATACTCCCAGTCTGTCTCTCTCTTTTCCTAGTGGTGTAGGGAACTGGGGAGGTGGGGCTTCAGGACACATTGGAGCAGTCCTCTGCCCAGGGAAGTATGGTTGGCATCGTGGTAGCATCTGGAACCTGGTGGCTGAAAAGAGTTAAGATACAAAGCAGAAAAAATTGTTGACTAATCATAGTTCTGTTTGGAACTCTCTGGGCATCTTGAATCTTAATGTCCTTTCTGTTGTTTAGGGCTGGAAAGCTTTCCTCTATTATTTCCTCTAAGATACATTTTTCTCCTTCCTCTCTTTCTTCCTCTGGTAAGGCCAATGATGTGAATGTTACTTCTTTTGAGATCATTCCATATGTCTCTGTTGTTTTTAGTGTCTTTAAATATCTGTTTTAGCTCTTTTACCTCCTTCTTAGTTTTCCTTAACTCATGCTCTGTCTGGCTAATTCTGTTGTCTTCTTCTGTTAATCTGCTTTTCCTTCCCTTGCCTTCTATCTTCAGTTCAGTTATTTTATTTTATTTTTTAGCTTGTTCAGTTAGTTGTCCTTTTAGCTCAGCTGTTTTGGATTTCAATTCTCTAATTACCTTGAGGTAGCTATTCTTTTCCTTAAGGGTCTCATCTGTTGTTTCCCTATTTCTGATAGCCTTTCCTCAATGGCTTTCCTCATTTCTCTGATTAATAGTTTAATTATTCTTTGGACATCCTCCTTGTCTATAGTTGCTTCTGGCTTACTTGGAATTTTTTCTGGGCTTCTGTCCTGATTCATTGCTGTAGTTGGTTTAGTTGCATTTGATTTGACCATATATATATATTTAATTGATATAATATTTAATTGTATTTTTGCACCTTGGCTATTTATGCTCAGTTGTTGTATTGAGTCACAAAAAGCCACAGTAAACTAAGGGCCTCTTACGACTGAGGTCGTCAACCTCAGCTAATACAACAATAATAACAAAAGTGTTGCATGGTACAGTTTACCAAAGCCTATTAGCTATAGAAATTCTCCCCACCAAAAACAGAGCAACCAATGGCAAAAACAAAATAGCAATAATAGCAGACAAAATATAAAACAAGAACAAACTATTACAAAAATCCTCTATAGAGCATAAATTTAAGAGATTGTGGGAAGGGAAAAATGATAAACGAGGAAGATATAGTTAAAGAAAGATGAACCTTTCTATGTCAGACTTTTTACACAATATAGATCACAAATAAGCAGAAGTGTATACAGATTAGTGAGCAAAAGCTTAGATTTTCAAAACAGAGAGAAATAAAGAAAAAGAGAGGGAAGGAGAAAAAGACAAAAATAAAACAAAGAAGAAAACATACAAACAAAACAATAAAACAAACAAAAAATCTACTATTACCACAAAAAAGAGGACAACCAATCACCAGTAAATGCAGTGCACTACTAAAAAAGACTAATTTTGGTCAAAGTAATAAGAAGGAGAAATAAACTAACAATAATGCCAAAGCAAACTTGCAAAAAATATAAAAAGAAGAAAAAAAGGGGGAAAAGTATCTAAAGACCATTCTGCAGTTTATGCTATTCCAGCACCTTCCTCCTTTCCTAAACAATTACAAATAGCAACAAAAACTGAAAAGCTAGAAGGAGGGGAAACAAGAAAACTATAGAGTGGTCGCCTCCCACTGCCTCAGGAGAGGCAGAGATTGATCAAGAAAGTTGATCAATAAGAGACAGGTCCCACCCTCTTGAGAAGTCCAAGAAAAAAAGAAACACCTCTGTCTGTTGATTCCCTACTGAGCTGGAAATCTTCAGAAGGAGGTCCTCTCTACAGGAGGTCCCCTTTGTCTGTAACTTGTTCTCTTACTCTTTTGGAGAGAGGTGGGGGGCTGGTGGTTGTATAAAGGGAGAATTGGAACTTACAGGGAGGGCTCCTCCTTGGCTCAAGGTTTGGTATGTTCATGTCCTTTCTGTAGCTTTCTCCAGGTTATATGCCATCTGCTGTCCTCCTCCTTGGCTCTTCTTGACTCCTGCTGTATCCTCTCATAAACACTGACCTGAAAATCCTGCCCTCACTCTATATTCCCAGCTCATTAGCTGCTGCTTTGCTGAGAGAAACCAGGAGTTGTAGTCAAGCCTCCATCTTGGCTCTGTTCCCACCATGCAGTTTTTATGCAAATATATTATACACACTAAACTTATCGTTCTTCCCAATCATTGCACCATCCAAGAGCATATTTGTGACACTAAACAGTGTACTCTATGTCGGATAGAAGATGATAGTATGCTTCTCTTACTGAATAGTTTGTTACCAGTTCTATTAAATTGCTGAACACTAATCCAGGGTTATATTATTTCTTTAGTGCTTGTTTTGGAATTCACTTGCTTCAGGTGAGGAAGAATGAGGCTTGCAGTCATTCAAAGCCAGATAGTGATAGGAAAAGATGCCAATATTCGTTAGCAATAGCCATCACTGGGGGCCAGTTAAGCTATGCACATAATAAGAAGCCTGAGGATTGGCACAAGGTTTCACAAGTGGTGAAGCAGGTCTGCAGGAGTCTACCTTTCTCTCACACTCTTTGCCTTCCTCTCCTCTCTCAATTTATCTCTGTCCTATCCAACAACACAAAGATGGAAAAAGATGGCCGCTAGGAGCAGTGGATTTTTGGTGCAGGCACTGAGCCCCAGTGATAACCCTGGAGGAAAAAAACAAACAAACAGTAGCCACCACTTAAATATTTAGGTAGACTAATGTAATAGGCATATAGATATGGGTTATAAGGACTTCCTATTATGAATAACTTAAGAAAACTACTGGAATTGGTTCAAGTCATTGTAATAATTTTATGACTTTTCTTCTAGGCAAAAAGTGACTGATGTTCTCTCCAGATTGGTAAAACCAGGAATATTGAATCACCACATGTGGCCAGATTTCCCATTTGTGGTCTTCCACATGGAGAAAGCATTAGGCAGGTTTTGCATAAATCTTCATTTTTCTTAATGAAGGTTGAAAACTGGCCTTGGGGATCTCTGAAAAATCAGATATCATCTGTTTATACCATTCCTGTGAATGGTTCTATAATGAGTTGCAGGTGCTGAAAGGGATTGCATAATTCTCTGCTCCTCACACCACTAATCTGATGGTGGCGACATCCATCGGTGTCAGGGAAATGTGTCTTAAGCAGCAGCAGCTGGCAGTTCTCTCACTCAGGAACTAAGGCAGTTTCTTGAACTAAGAAGTTGGGAGATTTAAAAAAAAATGATAAGAATCATTCCCTTATAAATATAGTTCTAAGACTATTAATTGGCATTTGGCTTAAGTATGTGAATAAAACAAACAATGACATATCTAAAGAGAGGACTTTGGTATAAGAGAGCTCTACGTAGGAAACCTAAATAATTTCCCATAAACTTTCTCTTCAGCAAGC
The DNA here is from genome assembly GCF_950295315.1 of Erinaceus europaeus. Taxonomy (NCBI): domain Eukaryota; kingdom Metazoa; phylum Chordata; class Mammalia; order Eulipotyphla; family Erinaceidae; genus Erinaceus; species Erinaceus europaeus. The sequence goes on along the minus strand of NC_080179.1, from coordinate 50,238,718 downwards.
TGAATCTGCATCTCAGTTTCTTCATTAGTAAGATGGGTATAAATATCTAATGTCTCCCTAGCATGGGGGAGGCCAAGTTCCTAAAGTGTGGTCCCTGGACCCACAATATCCACTTCAATGGGAGTATCACAGTATGTCAAGACCCCCTACTCTTTCCAGACCTTTGACAGGAAACTTTAGCCCAATATGATAGGCTTTAGTAAATACCTCTAGGAATTCTGATACAAGCAAAAGTATGAGAATTATTTATGTAGAGATTCAAAAAATGACTGCCAGAAAAACAATGAGGTTTGTTTATCAAGACCCTATTTAAATCAATGTATGGTGTTATATAATGAAATGATTTTGACATAAAAAATGAAGGAAAATATGACTGTTCAACAATTACAAATTTTACGTATAACTATATTTTTTCAATGACAGTTATGAGTATATTGGCACTGAAAAAGAAATTGTACCATGAATAACAGTTTGAATATTAGAGATCATGTCTCAGATTCAAATATGTCCAATATCTATTCACTTAATTTGATGCTTAGCTGATCATAAAAGAGTTTGAGTTTAGTATTTATTAGTGTTTTGAGGTTGTGGCTTTATAAATGTGCCAAGTTGTGAGCAATGGTATTTTGGCATCAGCTCAAACTGGGATGCTCCTTCATTGTAAGATCAAGGTCAGTAATCCATCTATGAGGGATAGGCTGATAATGCCATCTGTTCAGGTTCAGTTTGACAGCTTCCTGTCTCCTCTCCTTTTCTCTTCTCTCCTCTCCTCACCTCCCGTCTCCTCCCCTCTTCTCCCCTTTCCTCCCCTCTCCATCCTATCCCTCTTCTCCTCTATTCCCTTCCACCCCTCTCCCCTCCACTTTCTTCTCCTTTCCTCTATCTTTCTGTTCATTATCATTGAACCTTCACTATTCAAAACCATCTTTATCAATAGAAACAGGGACAAAGAAGAAAAGACCATAGTGCTGAAGCTTCCCTCAGTGTAGTGTGTGTGTGTGTGTGTGTGTGGTGATGGGGGATGTGGGTCATGCACATGGCAGAGCAGACATCTCCCAGGTGAGCTCTCTCACTGGCCTTGAGAACATCCAATCTACAGTCAGCTGGGTTACATCCACAACTTCCTGGAAATGTTCCAACCTTGTAATTATATTCTGCCTCTCAAAATCATGCTTCATTTTTCTAATTGAATCATGTTCCATTTCATCATGCTCATTTTAGATACTTTTCCCTCACATTTGAAGAGTTTAAATAACAGGCATCTATCACAACTCTGTGATTAAGTATTTGCAGAACAGCTCTCTAGAATTAGGTCCCATCCCTGAAGGCATCTCCCAGCAATCAGGCTGTGATACTCCAGAAGGGTCTATCTCACTGCCTCCATGCCTACAAACACAATTACCAGCTTCTCCAATGTATGAAATAAGCACATTGGCCTGAAGAGCTGCACCAACCCTTGGGGCTGTAGCTTGCTGATTAGGAAAGAAGGAACTTCTTTTGTCAGATTTTCTTTTCAGCTTCATTTCAGAAACCTCATTTAGTTCTTCAACTGCTTTAAGCAGTATTTCCCAAGGAAGAAACTCTATGATGTAGGGAAATTGTTAGTGATGTTCACATGCTGCCTTTAGGCATTATCCCTTATCAGTTGCTGTGGAATGATACAAAAGAAATAGTAGATTTAGTTCCTTTTACTGCTCATTCAATTAATAGCCCTTGACTACTTACTGTGTCAATGTAGAATATGAAAGTAAGGATCAGATCTAGAATCTGTCTTCAAAGAACATGGGCTATCACAATAGATTCTCTTTACTGTTCTGATGGCAGCTGCTTCCTAAAACTGCATCCTCCATCATGGAAAATCAATGCAAAGGTCAAAAAACTCAAGTAGTATCGAGACAGTACAGAAAGCTATAGAGATGAGCTGGAAGAGCTCTCACTTTATTGTGTATTTAACTGTTAGAATAGTCCCACTGGAGAACTGACTGTTTAAAAGACAATTTTGGGAGTCGGACATTGGTGCAGCGGGTTAAGCGCATGTGGTGCAAAGTGCAAGGACCAGCAGAAGAATCCTGGTTCAAGCCCCCGGCTCCCCACCTGCAGAGGAATCGCTTCACAGGCGGTGAAGCAGGTCTGCAGATGTCTATCTTTCTCTCCCCCTCTCTGTCTTCCCCTCCTCTCTCCATTTCTCTCTGTCCTATCCAACAACAACATCAGTAACAACAAGAACTACAACAATAAAATAACAAGGACAACAAAAGGGAATAAATTTTAAAAAGACAATTTTAGCTCAAACGTCCTGCAATAAAAAAAGAAAAAAGTCTCAAATCTTGGGATTACATCTATTGTCAGTGCTAGGCAGTTGTGCACAACTGTAGGAAGACTTCTGAAACACAACCCCTGAGAGGCCAGATTATTACTTGTGCTGTAGTTTACAACCAGCACGTACATCCTAGATTTATATTAACTTTTTTTGGAGCCAAATACAAAAAAAGTTATTTGAAAAGATGATTTATATTTCTAAATTTCACTTTTAACAATTTGGGATTTACTTGCAGCCAAGCCAGTTTACCACTGAACCAGATTTTAGGTAAATCGTCCAAATGTGGTGTGACAAAATTTTTCTACTGTCAAATTTCTGTGAGATCCCTTAGTTCTTACTTTAGTAACAGTATCACCCTCTCTGTCTCTCTAGATAAACCAAATAGGAAAACTTCTGGGCTTTCCTCCCAGATTCAATGCTTATGATCCTCAAACTGTTTCTGTCTAATGAGATATGCCCCTGCCACATTTTCCTCTAGATGAGAACTGTAAAAATAAACTTTTATGGACAGGGATAGATAGCATAATAGTTATACAAAGAAACTCCTATGCCTGCAGCTCCAAAGTCCCAGGTTTAATCCCCTATACCACCATAAGCCACAGATGAAGAGTACTCTGGTAATAATAAAATGAAATAAAATAAAATAAAACAAATTTGATTATATTATCATACTGAAGGCATTAATGTGCTTCATAAGCATCACAAATAATACAGATATGTTGAATAAAATGCTTTTATTCAAATGACAGAAGACAACTGCAGAGCTGTTTCACCACTTGTGAAGTGACACCCCCCTGCAGGTCAAATCAGGATCCTCAACTGGTCTTTGCATTTTGTAAATATGTGTGCCAATGCCCAGCCCCCTTCCTGTAGCCTTTTCTTCCAAATTCAAGACATCTTTCACTTCACCCCAGTTATAACTCTTTGGAGACAGGTTGAATAAAAGTGAAGAGACAAATATTTGGCACTAGTGATCAACTTTTAGACTCCTACCTTTTTAGAATATAGGGAGAGCAATAGAAGTGAAACTGTGGTGACCAAGACAGGTGTGTGTGTGTGTGTGTGTGTGTGTGTGTGTGTGTGTGTGTGTGTGTGTGTGTGTGTGTGTGTACATACATGCATACTGGTGCATGTGTATGGTACATTCTGAGTTTCTTGATGTATTGTACTTTGAGAGTGAGACGTAGAATTTTTCTTGATAACTTTAATTTCTAAGTAACTTTTCAATACACATAAGTACTTATTTCACACACAGAGAGATTTGTTCTTTGCCAAAACCCCTGAAAAGGAACATAAATCATTGAAAGGTATGCTGTGATTTGCAATGCTCCTTTTTTATTATTTGTAGATTTGCACTATGTGTAGAAAAATAGCAGTTATTACTGTATATGGTTTGTCTAGAAAGTAGAGTCTCAAGAAAACAAGCACAATATAAGCATAACAAGTACATGTTAGCAACTTTAATCACAGAGGGTGAACTTGAGAGATAAAGAAGTCAAGCAGTATTGGATGAATGGCTAGTATATGCTAGGGTATCTTAGGAAGATTGCAATCATTAAGTAAAACTGACTGCTCAGTTTGATATCAGTATCTTGGAATCATTCACTGGGACTGAAAGAAAAAATAGTTTGGGGGGTGGGCAGTGGCATACCCAGTTGAGCATACATTACCATGCACAAGAACACAGTTTCATTTTTAAAACATTTTTTCTTTTATTGGGGGATTTTATGTTTTATAGTCACCAATAAATATAATAGTTTTTTCATGCATAAAATTTCCCAGTTTTTCACATACAAGCCTCGCTAGTTTTCAAGTCTTCAGTTCCCACCTGCATGGGGAAAGCTTCATGAAAGGTGAAGCAGTGTTGCAGGTGTCTCTCTCCTTCTCTCTCCCCATTTCCTATCTATTTTCTGTCTGCACTATGAAATAAAATTTAAAAAAAGAAAGAAGAAATATTTTATTTGCTGATCCTTGTATTCCACTTTTATTTATCTATTTCATTTTATTTTTGCCTACTAGAGCTTGGTGCCTGCACTTCTTCTTCTTCTAGCGTTTGCCCTTCTTCCGTAGCCAGTCAACAGCGTCAGGTTGAAAGCTGTCAGGAGCTGCTTGTTGCTGGCTTTGAAAGTGACTGGGATCCATATGGATTCAGTCGGCTAGGAAGGATTGTCTATGAATCCACTGCTCCTGGCGGACATTTTTTTTTTTAATTGGATAGAAGAGAGAGAAATTGAGAGGGGGGAGATAGAGAAAGACACCTGCAGACCTTACTTGTGAAGTGTCCCCCCCTTTGAAGGTAGGGAGCAGGGGCTTGAACCAGGATCCTTGTGCTTCATACTCTGTACTTAACTGCCTGTGCCACCGCCTGCCCCCCTATATTCCACTGACTCAAGTTTACCCTGTAGGGAGATAATTCTTCATATCTTTGAATTGTATATATTTTGGACTCTATTGTGTATATGTTGGACTCTAGGCAGAGTTTGGTGATACAATTTTAGGGAGTCTTGGGAGAGGAGCTCTGTGTGGACACGGCTCACCAAAAACTGCCTTTGAGAAGCGGTAGAGCCTCAACAGCAGTGAGGTTAGGAGAGCCGTACTGCGCACGCAACAGGAGACGCTGTGTACTCCAGACTGCAGCTTCACAAATCATACCACTTTGGATGTGAGACAAACTATAAATTAGTTAATTCCTTTTTATTCTCATTGAATAAAAGAATGTGTAGTACTTTTATATGTGTACAAACTCTATTTGTCTCCAAGTGCTAACAAATATGAAAAGTAATTATTCCTTATTCTAAATTCTGCTCCACAAAGTAAAAGATATTGTAGCATCTGGAACATGTGGCTGAAAAGAGAGTTAACATACAAAGCCAAACAAATTGTTGAACAATCATGAACATAAAGGCTGGAATAGTGCAGATGAAGAGTTGGAGGGGTCCTCCATTTTGTAGATATTTTAGTTAGTAGGTATATTTTAGTTATACTCCAAAAGGCCTGTGGCTATACTAGTTTTTTTTCCCCTGACCCTGAAATCTGATATGCAGGTGGATCCAAGTTATTGTCTGGGGAGATGCTGTCATGGCTAGAAAAGGAACAGAAAGCTGGATCAGGGAAGAGAGTAGCTTCCTAATATGGGAAAGGGGTATAAATATTGTTGACTGTAGACCTCATCGATTTGATTTGGTCTGGAGCACATATTCAGCTTAGGAGCCTATGTGAACTCTGAATCCCTCTAGACCTGAGCTCACATTCTTGGTCATGAGTGGGAACCTTCCAAGCTGCCCCAATCGACTCATCTTCCTCAGGTGTAGCATAGAATTTGTTGTCCATCCTCCCTTCAGAGGATGGAACATTTTCTACTATTGTTGATCCAAGTTGAGGGCAAGGTCCTATGGGGGCCCCACAACGGAGTCTGTTTTGTTGTTCCTGATAGAGATGACAGATAACAATGGAGCATGCCGACCAGACTTCCCTGGACAGACAATCCCACCAATGTGTCCTGGAGGTCAGCTTTCCCAGAGCTCCACTCTACTAGGGAAAGAGAGAGGCAGGCTGGGAATATGGATTGACCTGCCAATGTCTATGTTCAGGGGGGAAGCAATTATAGAAGCCAGACTTTAAACCTTCTGCATCCCACAATGACCTTTCGTCCTTACTCCCAGAGGGTTAAAGAACAGGAAAGCTATCAGGGGAGGGGGTAGGATACAAATTTCTGGTGGTGGGAATTGTGTGAAGTTGTACCCCTCTTATCCTATGGTTAATGTTTGTCAATATTTCCTTTTTATAAATAAAATAAATAAAGAAAGATATTGTAAATAAAAATGCCTTGACTTAATATTTTTAAAAATGGCATAGTGGTATTGCTTAAAGTATAAAATCAGCAAAAAGTATAACAATGAAAGTTAAAAAGTTAATTAAAATTATGTGACTCAAAAATAGTCATCTTTGCTTGAGCCTGCCAGCTAACATTGGAGGTGGACTAGTAATACTGTCTGGGAAGATGGTGTCAGGGTTGAGAATAAACTAGAAAGCCTCATTAGAGCAATCTTCCAAACTTGAAAATAATACATAGATATAATTTACTCTTTACCACATTCATCTGACCCAGGGTCCATTTATATTTGTATAGCACTGAAGCCTATATAACCTCTGAGTCCCTGTCAGACTATTCTCACAGTTTATGGTCATAGCTAGGAACATTCTAGTCTTCACTAATTTCAGGACCATTCTTCCTTGAGTGGTAGAGTAGGATGACTTAGCCTCTCTTCATTGAGTGGGGCATTCCTTATCATTACTAGTTTATAGTGAATACATGGTCATGGACCACAAAAGTACTTATGATGACATTCCTGATGGAAGTGACCTGTAATGGTAGAGCGAGAGATTTGTTAGAAGTCTAGACCCGTAGTATCTATGGGGGAATCTATAGTTCCTCTGAATAAAACACCTGGTATTGGCCAAAAACACCATCATTAAATGAAGCAATTTCTTGTCCTTTTCCAGATTTTGTAGTACTTTCTTTGAGTGATGAGCTTAAACTTTCTTCCACTTGTTAAAACACTGAGTGTTATGGAGGAAATTTACATAGGTTTTTAGTGAGGTCAAAGTTAACCTCAAGTTTTTTTATTCTTTAAATTATTTGATGATTCTAATAAAAGATGTCATTGGGACAATAATTTTCCTTTACTTGATAACTATATATTCAGTATATCTCTTGGCCATTTGTGAACAGTTCTTTTCATAATTGTTAGACCAGTTCTGCCAACACTGTGCACATTTTCTTTTATTTCTACCCCCTCTCCTATACTTTTTAATCCTTATATTTTGGATGATAACTATTCTCACAAATATAAGATAGCAACTCATGGTTGTTTTGATGTAGAGTTCCATAATAATGAGAATAAATGATAATCTTTTTATATGCTTTTGTCCATCTGTATATCCTCTTTGAAAAGTATCTATTCACTTCCCATTTACTGTTTCAGCAAAATCAATCAAATACCTAGGAATAAAGTTGACCAAATAAGTGAAAGACTTGTATGCTGAAAACTATGAGTCGCTACTCAAGGAAATAGAAACTGATACCAAGAAATGGAAAGATATCCCATGCTCATGGATTGGAAGAATAAATATCATCAAAATGAATATTCTCCCCAGAGCCATATACAAATTTAATGCAATACCCATCAAAGTTCCACCAAGCTTCTTTAAGAGAATAGAACAAACACTACAATCATTTAACTGGAACCTGAAAACACCTAGAATTGCCAAAACCATCTTGAAGAAAAGAAACAGAAATGGAGGCATCAGGCTCCCAGACCTTAAACTATATTACAAAGCCATCATCATCAAAACAGCATGGTACTGGAACAAAAATAGGCACACAGACCAGTGGCACAGAATTGAAAGCCCAGAAATAAATCCCCACACCTATGGACATCTGATCTTTGATAAGGGGGCCCAAAGGATTAAATGGAAAAAGGAGGCTCTCTTCAATAAATGGTGCTGGGAAAACTGGGTTGAAACATGCAGAAGAATGAAATTGAACCACTTTATCTCACCAGAAACAAAAATCAACTCCAAATGGATCAAAGACCTAGATGTCAGGCCAGAAACAATCAAATACTTAGAGGAAAACATTGGTAAAACACTTTCCCACCTACACGTCAAGGACATCTTTGATGAATCAAACCCAATTGCAAGGAAGACTAAAGCAGAAACAAACCAATGGGACTACATCAAATTGAAAAGCTTCTGCACATCCAAAGAAACTATTAAACAAACAGAGAGACCCCTCACAGAATGGGAGAAGATCTTCACATGCCAGACATCAGACAAGAAACTAATCACCAAAATATATAAAGAGCTCAGCAAACTTAGCCCCAAAAAAGCAAATGACCCCATCCAAAAAATGGGCAGAGGATATGAACAAAACATTCACTACAGAGGAGATCCAAAAGGCTAACAAACATATGAAAAACTGCTCTAGGTCACTGATTATCAGAGAAAGGCAAATTAAGACAACACTAAGATACCACCTCACTCCTGTAAGAATGGCATACATCAAAAAGGACAGCAGCAACAAATGCTGGAGAGGATGTGGGGACAGAGGAACCCTTTTACATGGCTGGTGGGAATGTAAATTGGTACAGCCTCTGTGGAGAGCAGTCTGGAAAACTCTCAGAAGGCTAGACATGGACCTTCCATATGATCCAGTAATTCCTCTCCTGGGGTTATACCCCAAGGACTCCATAACACCCAACCAAAAAGAGGTGTGTACTCCTATGTTCATAGCAGCACAATTCATAATACCTAAAACCTGGAAGCAACCCAGGTGCCCAACAACAGTTGAGTGGCTGAGAAAGCTGTGGTATATATACACAATGGAATACTATGCAGCTATCGGTATATATACACAATGGAATACTATGCAGCTATCAAGAACAATGAACCCACCTTCTCTGACCCATCTTGGACAGAGCTAAAAGGAATTATGTTAAGTGAGCTAAGTCAGAAAGATAAAGATGAGTATGGGATGATCCCACTCATCAACAGAAGTTGACTAAGAAGATCTGAAAGGGAAACTAAAAGCAGGACCTGACCAAATTGCAAGTAGGGCACCAAAGTAAAATCCCTGTGGTGAGGGGTAGACATGCAGCTTCCTGGGCCAGTGAGGGGTGGGAGTGGGTGGGAGGGATGGGTCACAGTCTTTTGGTGGTGGGAATGGTGTTTATGTACACTCCTAGCAAAATGTAGACATATAAATCACTGGTTAATTAATATGAGAGGGGGAAAATCAATTGTATGTCTCAAAGTTTTTCAAAACACAAACTGAATCTTTTTAATATATAGGCTGTGTATTTGATATGCAGACTCTCTCAAAAGCCTAGACCAAGTAGTTCAGAAGCATCCAATAGCACAGCTATATACAAGATACTGGATACTGTACAGCAAACCCTAACAAAAGGACTTTTCAAAGTTAACCCAATTACCATATAATGTGATGATAACATTAACTATCGATTGTCTTTTTGAACCCTAAGACAGCAGGAACCTCACATCTCCACTATAGAGCCTCTACTTCCCCCAGTCCTGGAGCCCTTGGATAGGGCCCACTTTCCCATATGCCTCTCCCAATCCATATCAAATAATATTGCATCCGCCGATCACAACCTAACCAACGCAACGATTGCCACCTCAACATGCTTCACCTCAGACTGTGTCCAGAGACTGCACGTGTGGAATGACAACCCTTCAGCTTCATTACTCAGGTGAGACATTTCTTTTTATAGTACACTCTAATTCCATCTCAGGTGGTTCACTTTCTAACAAAGTCCCAAAACCTAGATATACACCAGTTTCTGTAAGAGAGAGCATATGTTCACACGTATCCATAAACTACTGCAAAATATATACCTGAAAGCAGAAGTACACTAGAGTTTGCAGTGAGTACCTCCCTAACACTTCCTCTCCACTATTCCAAGATTTGGGTCCATGATTGCTCAACAATTTGTTTGGCTCTGTATGTTAACTCTCTTTTCAATCACTAGGGTCCAGATGCCATCAGGATGCTAGCCAGGCTTCCCTGGATTGAAGACCCCACCAATGTGTCCTGGACCTCCACTTCCCCAGAGACACACCCTACTAGGGAAAGAGAGAGGCAGACTGGGAGTATGGACCGACCAGTCAACGCCCATGTTCAGCGGGAAGTAATTACAGAAGCCAGACCTTCTACCTTCTGCAACCCTCAATGACCCTGGGTCCATGCTCCCTGAGGGATAGAGAATGGGAAAGCTATCAGGGGAGGGGGTGGGAAATGGAGATTGGGTGGTGGGAATTGTGTGGAGTTGTACTCCTCCTACCCTATGGTTTTGTTAATTAATCCTTTCTTAAATAAAAAAAATAAAAAAAGAAAAGTATTCACTTTCTGTCAATTTTTATAAATATGTATGCCTTTTTAAATATTTCACTTACTTATAGTTGTTTTTAATGAAAGAGAGATAAAGAGAGAAAGTTACATAGTGACCAAAGCACTGCTCTGCTCTACTTTATGGTGGTGCGGGGGATTGAATCTATGAGCTCAGAATCTCAGGTTTGACAATCATTTCCACAAACAATTTTCTCTCTTCTTAACCCACTCTATCAATTTCTTTTTAAAAAAATTTATATTTCACATTTCTGTTAAACACAAATTACCAATCAAAAATAATGTTAACTTTAGGATACTCTGAGCAGTAGAATTATGATAAAAAGCTATTTAAGAAAATAGTTCCTAAATTTATGACTTTTCAGAATTTACTTGGGAAATTCTAACTGCTTATTAGCTTGAAAAATTTATTTAAAAAATTACCTAAAATAAATATAGCAAAATTTCACTAAACTGTTAAATAATTATAAAAAGCAATTCTCATTTATAGGCAGGGGAGATAGCATAATTGTTATGCAAAAGATGTTCATGCCTGAGATTCTGATGTTCCAGGTTCAATTTCCAGCACCACCATACACCAGAGCTAAGCAGTACTGAAGTTTATCTGTGTATCTATGTGTTTATCTTCTTCTCAGTTTCTCTTTCATTATAGTAAGTAAGTTTTAAAGATAATGATTTGAAAGTTTATGGACTAATGTGGTATAGTTATTTTTTATATTTTTCCTTTTTAAATATTTATTCATTCATTTATTTATTCCCTTTTGTTGCCCTTGTTGTTTTACTGTTGTAGTTATTATTGTTGTTGTCATCATTGTTGGATAAGACAGAGAGAAATGGGGAGAGGAGGGGAAGACAGAGAGGGGGAGAGAAAGATAGACACCTGCAGACCTGCATCATCACTTGTGAAATGACTCCCCTGCAGGTGGGGAGCTGGGGGCTCGAACTCTGATTCTTATTCTGGTCCTTGCACTTTGTGCCACCTGCGCTTAACCCGCTGCGCTACTGCCCGACTCCCAGGGTATAGTTCTTTACCACATTGGTGAGAACTATGGTGGTTATTGTCGGGGTTGGAGTTACAGGATTACCTGAAAGATTACTCAGAAAGATGATTTAGGGCCAGAATCTTTTAGTTAACATGGTTTACAAAATGTCCAAAATTACAGATCTCAAGATGTATGTTCAGGTGGGAAGCAAATTACAGAATGATTTAAACAAAGCAGGGTGGGGTGAACTGATGTCCAGATCTGAACTCAGCATATGAATGCCTACTGTAAATCAGTGAGTCATTGACACAGCTCTCCCTTATCACAGGTTAAAACTTACGTGTCAGGAGTCGAGTGGTAGCACAGTGGGTTAAGCTCACTTGGCTCAAAGCGCAAGGGCCTGTTTAAGGATCTGGGTTGGAAGCCCCGGCTCCCCACCTGCAGGGGAGTCGCTTCACAGTAGGTGAAGCAGGTCTGCAGGTGTCTAGCTTTCTCTCCCCCTCTCTGTCTTCTCCTCCTCTCACCATTTCTCTCTGTCCTATCCATCAATAACAACATCAACAATAACAACAATAATTACAACAAGGGCAACAAAGAGAAATTAATTAATAATAATAAAATAATAACTTATGTGCTGTGGGGCTACTGCCATCCACTGGTGAATTGGCTATTTTCGAGGACTATGAAGACGACTTGCTAGAAACAGTTTTTAGCTACTGAGTTAAATATTAAGCCTGAAGTTATCAAATATCTACTTTAATTGTTCTCCTACATCTATCTTTTCTTTATTTGACTCTCATTCACTTTATATTTTAAATAAAAAAGTAAAATATCTCAAAATATTTAAGTTCTTAGTACTAAGTCAGAGACAATATATTAACAGTAGGTCAGATTTACTTTTAACAGATGAAGTGAAGTATAATTGGGAACCTGCTCAAAATTATAAATCTTATTCTCCCCTTCTTCTAAAGATAAATATATGGGGGTAGTGGTTACAGTAGTTATTGACACATGTGCACAGTTATTCATCTCTCATTATAGGTGTTTGGAAAATATTTTACCCCCATCTTATGTGAAGAGTTGGGAATGAGGTTAAGAGTGAAAGAATATGAAGTGGGTCACTGTTGAAGATCAGAAAGAAAGGCGAGGAAATATGTTGTCTGAATTCTATAACTATGAAAAGGAATCAATATTTACAAGAATACCAAAGTCAGAGTACATAATGCTGGATAAGGTGGAGCGTACTCCTTAGTCTTTTGACCCATAACCGATTTCTTTTCAGGATGATAATTTCTTGGAATTCTAGTGGACTGGCATAATGTATTATTCTCTATAATGTTTCCATAAAAATGTCTTCTGTTAAAGAAAACTGAAAGTGTTATAGCAAGATCCATTCTTTCATATCAGCTTCATTATTTTGAACAATATTTAATAATCGTAGTACTAGATATCTGATGCTGTGACTTCCCCTTGGGATGAGTATTTAATATATGCCTCAAGACTAATAATTATGACATCTTATACCTGACAAAATCATGTCCCTTCAGTCAAATAGCAAAGCAGTACACATCTATGAGCAGGGTTTAGAGAAGTTAGAACAATGATCTAGTTAGAATTAATGGTTTATATATCACAAATTAAACACATAGCTGTAACAGGTTAGAGCCATTATATTACTTATAGTCGGGGGGAATAGAAATGATAAATTGATTTATTTCACTACTAAAGGTACAGATTCTCAGTCTCCATGTGGCACATACAGAAAGGGTTGCTGGTGTTTTCAGGGTGAACCTCGGGCACCTAAACAATAATGAACGTTCTTTCTCTTCCTCTATCACTTCCTATTGTATTCATCCCCTGTCACTTCTTGGCATGTTATGAGTTGGTGGTATTAACTCTTAAAATAATTAATTTCTTACTAACACCACTTAGTATTAGTTATGAGAAAGATTATGTATACCCTTTATCTTGTATCATTTGTGCCACATAATAATCAACAAATATATGCCAAATATTATGTTTTCTGTAAGTCCAATTCCTATTTTCTGATATAAATTACAAACTAACAAAGAACAGCATTTATAATTTGTAGTCTGAAAATGGTCCTCTGGTCCCAATAATATTGTGAAGAGAGCAGGATCTCAATAATAATTTGTTAGATTGAACTGAAATAAATAATACATGTTAAGAGATGATGTATTTCTGACACTGTACCTTGTCCATGCTCATTTAAAGGTTTGAATCAACTCAGTTTTATTTTGTTTGCTATATTCAGCTGTCTCCAACAATTCTTTTTTCTCATACTTTGATTAATATTGTACTTAGCAAATGATAATGAAAAGGAACCAGCTTGCTATTTATTAATTGCTATGCCCGGATGTGATTGAATTCTATGATTTGAAGATGTTGACTCAATTAATCCTCAGAAATTATATGAAGTTGGTAATTTAATCTTCATTTTGTAGTTGACAGTATGAACCGTTGAGTGGTTATCTCATATGATGCATTTGTCAAAAAACAGACCAGATATGGATACCCCAATTTTTCAGACTCTACATTACTCATACTTCTCTACTAACTTGATTCTGCATTACTTAATGAAGCAACTGATGAAAACCAGCCTGGTAGTGGAGTTCTTCTGTTCAGCCCACAATATATTCTGAACTCTTAAGATATTCTTACACATGAATTAATTTAAATTTTAAACTAATAGATGTAAGAAATCCTTCTAATTCTTATTTATTATGATTGCTTTGTTTAAGTGTATTTTCTTGGTTTCCTAGTATATATTTGATTAAAGGGAGTACAACATCAGAGAAACTTACAGTTTTTTATTGCTAGAAATTATTAATTTCCACCCCAACCACTACCCTGTAGCCTTTTAGATAAGGGTAGACTAGCTGGAACAAAAAAGAAGTAACTGGGGTGGGAGTGAGGCTCTGGTAGCACAGTGGGTTAAGTGACTATGGCGTGAAGCACAGGGACCTGAGGAATGATCTTGGTTTGAGCTCCTGGCTCCCCACCTGCAGGGGTTGCTTCACAAGAATTGAAGCAGATCTGCAGGTTTCTATCTTTCTCTCTTCTCTTAGTTTATCTCTGTCCTGTCCAACAACAACAACAACAACAACAAAAAGGGCAACAAAATGGGGAAAATGTCCTCCAGGATCAGTGGATTCATAGAGCAGGCACCAAGCCCTGGAGGCATAATTAATTAATTAATTAATTAAATTTTAAAAATAACAAGTTACCATCTCTAAAAGAATAGTAGGGTCTACAAGATGGTTACTGGCTAACCTTGTTGTCTGGAGAAAGAGGACACTACAAAATTCTGTTGCTTTTTTTTTTTTTTACTTTGTGAGTAGACACACAAAGTTGGCTACCCCTTCAAAAAAAAAACTAACCAAGCAAGGATTGAAAACTAACGAATTAAAAAAAAAGGAAGAAAACTAATAAATTTACCAAACCTATTAAATATATATGTGAGACATCTAAGGTAGCACTTTAGTCTCAGGTAGGTACTCATACCTGTGATTGATTAGGGCTTAGAAGGGGCACCGGACAGAACACAGGTACAAAATAAGCAGTGAGCACAAGCAGCTGGCACCATTTCTGCAATATACAGCAGAATACTGTGTTGGCTATGAGAAAGAGCAACCTTTGGGTTTCTAACCCATGACTTCAGAGGTGTCAGGGCTTTGAACTGCTGTTAAGGACTCACCACATGGTAGGGAAAAATATCTGATGGGAAAGGTGTTTGGTCTGTCATGGCACTAATGTAAACTCATAGGAAGGTAAATAAATCTCTGGTGGCTGATGAGTGGTAACTGGTGATTGACAGCCAGTAACTTATTAGAATATTAGGTCATTCTTATTTAAACACACAGAGACATACACACACACCACCACCAACAAAACAAACAAACAAACAAACCAGTCACTACATAGCTAGCCTCCTGAGGTTTGTGTACAAGCTGAAAATCTACAGAGATGATCTGTATACCACAGACTTTAGAAATAGCCTAAAAACTTAACAGCAGACATACTCCAAACCTCACCCTCCTACTACCCATTGTATGAACAAAACAAACCCTAGTACCATATCAATAGCATCATCTGCTGACTCAACAATAAAAATAATGCTAAATGCACAAATAGCAGAGAACTTCCAAAAACAGAGACCCCCAAATGATAGGCTCTACAGGAATAAATGAAACAGAAAATCTCACAAAATACCTGGAGGTTTTATCAGAGAAAGACTTTAGAAAATTCGAGTGTTACTCAAGAATTTTATCTTAGCATGAAGAATAGTATTAAGAATTGAAAAAATATTTTAGTAAGGAGTTAGAAAGCTTGAAAAACTCTCCAAGCAGATTTCAGTAAGGAGTAAGGGAGAAAGAAAGAAAAATTAAAATAAAACAGAGTTTTGGGATATGAAATACACTTTGAATGTGGTATATGCTAATGTAACAGGCTTATCATATAGATTCAACCATCAGAGAAGAGAATACCTGGGCTAGGAGATATCATGAAATCATTATGTAAATTTAGTGATAAAGGAGAAAAAAGGCTTAGGAAGAGTGAAACAACTCTATGTGAAATAGCAGACTCCTTTAAAAGATTGAAAGTGAGAGTGATAGAAATCCTGAGGTAGAAGACAAGTGAAGGGAATGGAAACCACATTCAAAGTTATATCATAGAAAAAGTTTCCCTCACCTGTGCAATTTTCAGTACATATGCATCTAGAAATCTGAGTGAAAAGACCCTAAGTTCCTGATTGTAAGACAACCAACATCAACATACAACATTCTAAAACTATCAGAGCTCAAGGAAAATAAAATAAATATTGTAGTCTGATGGAGAATGGAGAGAAATGACATATAAAGGTATAGTTATCAGGCTTTTATCAGACTTATCACCTCAAATACTAGAGAGTGGAATGATACTAAAGTACTGAGAAATAAGAACTGCAAACTTTGAGTATTCTACCCTGCAAAATCACTTCAAATCTGAGGGAGAAATAAAGGTTTTTCTCAAACATACAAAAGCCCAAGGAATTACCACTACTAATTTTGTCTTGTGTAATTAATGAAAGGAGTCTTACAGGAAAAGAAGAAGCAAAGGAATATACATTCTAAGTGAAGTGATAAGCAGTAGAATAGAAATAAGAACACAAGAGCAACAGGAAAAACAGTGAAATAGGAAACAGGAAGAGATTAATGAGTAGAGCAGAGCAGACTTCTTCTTCTAGCCTTTGCCCTTCTTCCGTAGCCAGTCAACAGCGTCAGGTTGAGCCTGATGTAAAGTTTCGAGACCTCCTTTGAATCTGGAGAGGTGGCAGTCGTTGACTATGTGGGTCATAGTCTGTCTGTAGCCGCAGGGGCAGTTCAGGTCGTCTCTGGCTCCCCAGCGATGGAACATAGCGGCGCACCGGCCATGGCCTGTTGGATAGCGATTGAAGAGGGCCCAATCATAACGTGCTAGGTTAAAGCCGGGTTGACGCTTGCAGGGGTCTGTGATGAGGTGTTTGTTCTTTACCTCAGAGCAGACTGATCAAATATCAGTAAATCAAGACCAACTTAAAATGTTGTAGGTATAGTAAGTTACAACACATATGATAACCACAATATAAAATATGGAACAGCAACCCATAAAAGTACCATTGAAGGGGTCAGGTGGTGGTCCACATGACTCAGCACACATTACCATGCTCAAGGACTCTGGTTCCTATTTCTAGTCCCCATCTGCAGGGGAAAGCTTCGTAAGAGGTGAAGCAGTACTTCAGATGTTTCTTTTTTTTCTCTTTTTAAATTATCTTTGATAATATTTATTTCTTTATTGGACAGAGACAGTCAGAAATCTAGAGGGGAGGGGGATATAGAGAAGAAGAGAGACAGCTACCTACAGTACTATTTTAGCACTTGCAAAACTTTCTCTCTACAGGTGGGAACCCGGGGATTAAGTCTGGGTAACTTCTGCATTATAACATGTGCACTCAACCAGAGTTGGCCACCAACGGAGCCTTCCCTATCTGTTTATCTTCAGTCTCTCTGTTTGTCTCTCTACCTATCTGTCCTTCTACTCCCTCAATTTCTCTGTCACTATCCAATAAATAATTTTAAAAACGAAAAGAAAACACACTTGAAATCAGTGAGGAAATTACCACAGAAACCCATCCATTTTCCAAGCTTCCCAAATTTCAGGTCCCATCTTCTTCAGGTGGAACATAGAGTATTTGTCAGCCTCCCTTTGGAGGATGGAACATTCTCTACTGCTGTTGATCCATGTTGGGGGCAAGGTCCTATGGGGGTCCACAAAGTCCTTTTTTAAGCCATAACATTATCTCCCCAGACAATAACTTGGAGTCACCTGCATATCAGATGTCAGGCTCAGGGAAAAACAAACAAACAAACAAACAAACAAAAACTAGGATAGTCATGGTCTCTTTGGAATATACTTAAAATAGGCTTACTAACTATATACAAAATGGAGAACTCAACTCAGTGCTGTGTAATCGGGGATGAACAGCCCCTGTTCCCAGATTAGATACAGATGAACAAGAAATGAGGTGTACAAAGTTATGGGTCATCAAATACATAAAGTTTTAGGAAAAATTCTTAATAATACTTACCTCCTCTTATGAAATATGTTAAAACTCTACGTAAAATACTATCTGCTAAGCCTGTTACTCAGAAATACATCACCCCATGAAGTATGACATTTCTGTAAAACTGCAAGGCCATTAATTTCTGTATTCAGATATTGTTTATGTAAGGTTGAAGGATATATACACTCTCACTTGCTAAATAAAACCTGAGTTCAGATTCACCCTCCAACAGAGTGTGTTGTATTCTGTTCTCCTCTTGACCCACCCTGGTGGTCACCTTCGGAGTTCCCTGATCCTTCCTGCTGCTCCTCCGCCTGAGCGGTCTGCCGCAGTCAACACTTCTGCACAAATAGTTAAGCACTGTTATTATTGATTGGTTAGAAGCAGACTATGTGTGGTTCAGTTGTTCTAAATATACCTATCAGTGATGAAAGCTCCAAGATACCATTCTCGATATAAAGTGATGTTACCTTGTAATTTAAATAACATAAACATTTTCTTGTTTAAAATACACACTTCCATAGATTCTTCCCTAAACTTTCTTTCTCTGTGTATATTTAGATAGCTTATATAAGTTACATTTTTGTGACTCATTATAGTTAATTTAAAATACATTAAGGTTTAATTGTATTTTTGCAATGGCTTTGTCTCCCTGCCTCCTTTTCCTGCATTTTTGTTATGTTAAAAATTGGTAGTAGGGAAAGAGAGATTCAAATAACTGTCAGGTTTTATCAGGACTTCTTATGTAAGGCAGCCCTACGTTAGTAGACATGCTTGTAGCACTTGAAGAAAGATGTCTGGGTAGTCAACACTAGTTGAAGTTTTGCTATAAGGTGCTTGTGGGTAGGTACTTTGAGATATTTTACTGATATAAACAGTACAGATTAATTCTTTCTTTTTTTTGCCTCCAGGGTTATCTGGAGCTCTGTGCCAGCACTAAGAATCCATTGCTCCTGGAGGCTATTTTTCTCTTTTGTTGCCCTTGTTGTTTATCATTGTTGAATTATTATTATTGTTGTTATGGCTGTCGTTGTTGGATAGGACAGATAGAAATTGAGAAAGGAATGGAAGACAGAGATGGGTAAATAAAGATAGATACCAGCAGACCAGCTTCACTGCTTTTGAAGCCACCCCCCTGCTGATGGGGCCAGTGGCTCTCACCGGGATCCTTACACCAGTCCTTGCATTTTGCACAATGTGCGCTTAGCCCGCTACTGCAGGGCCTCCAGGTCAGTTCTTTACTATACAAAATGGTCGATCTGAATTATTTTGTCTTATTACTGAAGCATAATTTGGGTTTGCACAAAGTCTGCATACAATTGATTTACAAAATGAAATTACCCAGTACTGGCAGCTAACCACCTTTGGGAAAATAGAACTGTTAGGGGAAAAACATCCTTCTTTGGAGGAAGCACACAGAATTAATGAACAAACAGGTGATAAAGAATAGAAATATAAAAACATATGGAATTATAGAACTCTATCTTGAATTCATCACTTTATCAGTCTAAGAGGATTGTTTCTATTCTAGAGAAAGAAAGAATTAATGCATCTGTGAATAAGAACTAGACTTCTTATATATTTAGTTTAACAATGTTTAAAAAACTTATAAAATGTCATGAGTAAGTACTCTTGGGATAGAATATTTTGACTTTTATTAAGCTTAACTATGAAAGTTAATGTTTGATTTGGCTTATTTGGTGATTTTCAAAAAAATTATTAAATGTAATGCCACTGTGTTTTACTCCAAATGTAATATGAAGTTTGGCATTGGGAGTTCAGGGACAGTAGTTTAATGTGACATTGGGGGCATAGATTCCTTCTATGTTTATATTTCGATCATTCTTATTGTATTTGTCTTTAAGCTGATGCATATTTCTTTAAGGGTTCTTGAGATTGCCTCATCTCTAGACTTCATGACTGCTTTCTAGGCTGGAGAACAAAGATGCATAAAGTCAGCCCAAAACGAATGTATGAAAGTTCAGGTTGCATCAGACTATGTATAATTTGATCCTCAGCTACTCTAAGGATATATATTATATAGCCTAACCTATTACATATATTAGATAACACAGTGTATTCTAAATTATTGATAACCCTCATTTCTTGAACATAGCAATAAGACAGCTGAGGTTTTAAATATTTTGTGCTTTTCGTCTGATTTATCTTGGATTCAGCCTAGTTTCTTCCATACTTGTGTCCATGGTTTTGTAAAAAGAATGCCAGTGTGTTAAAATCAGGCATAGCAATCAAGCTGTGTTGTACATGCCAACACATGTAATAAGAAGTGAAGCTAAGAGTGCTGTGTAGAAATGGATTCTGAGATTACTGTAATGTCTAGGAAAGAGTAGGCCTTGATATTCAGCATGAGAGTAAAATGGGGTGTGTGTGTGTGTGAGTAACTTCTCTCTTGTTCACTAAATTCTGTTATGGTATTAACCGTTCTCTGGAAATTACACGTTTTCTATTTTCCCCATATAACTCCCATTGGCAAGATAATCTGTGTCCACAGATTGTTTAAGGTCTTTATTTCTGAGAAAGCTTGAAAAGTACCCCAAAATACATTTTTTTACTATGGTTCTATTATTTAACCAAACATATTTAACCTAAGAGATCATGAAGGGCAAGAGATATCAGTAGTCCAAAGGCTATTTTCTTCTGCATAAAGTTTACCCAATTTTGTAATATTAATTCAACATGAATGAATACTGAAAATATCCTTCTAATGAATTTTTATTTTCATTCCTTGACAGATGACTTTAGGGATAGGATTTGCCAGGTGTGTATGGGTTCTTGATCAAAGAAACAATTCTGAGTTATTTAAGGAAATATTTAGTGTCCAAAAGACAGCTTATCTGACAGGGTGTGCCTTGCCATATGTATGGCTTGGGTGCAAGTCCTGGCACCAAGTGGAAGTGCTACCATACCAGAGATGCACTGGTGCTTCTTTCTCAGTTTCTGTCTCTGTCTCAGTCCATATCATTGAAATAAAAAGAATAAAAAAAAATTGACCTGGGAATGGCAATAGCACGTGTGTCTCAGTATCACAAAAAGGAAAATATTACAAGCTAGACACAAAAACAGGTCACTATGATAAGTTCATCACTGAGATTTAGTAGAGACATTTAGACTAGAAATTTAGAAATAAAACCAATTCATTTCTTTTTTTTTCTAAAGCTTTATTTATTTATTTATTTATTTTCCCTTTTGTTGCCATTGTTGTTTAACATTGTTGTGGTTATTGATGTAGTTGTTGGATAGGACAGAGAGAAATGGAGAGAGCAGGGGAAGACAGAGGGGGAGAGAAATACAGACATCTGCAGACCTGCTTCACCACTTGTGAAGTTACTCCCCTGCAGGTGGGGAGCAGGCGGCTCCAACCAGGTTCCTTATGCAGGTCCTTGCGCTTTGCGCCACGTGCGCTTAACCTGCTGCGCCACCGCCCGACTCCCCAAACCAACTTATTTGTAGTTGTCATTAGATTTCTGGAATAAGTTCTTAGAATGCTTAGTAAAAAACTGGCATGCATCTCTGTATTGGAAAGAATAGCTGAATTTGAATATATTGGCACTTAGCTTTTTTGAACCCCAATTTCTTGGCCTGCAAAATAGAACTATTAATTTATACTTAAAAGTAGGAGTGAGTATACAAATATGAAAATATTAGGATCTTACCAGCCATATTAAAGGCATAACATTTATTTGTAATAATTTATAATTAATTTATGGTAGGTATCCATTGAATTAATATTTGCATCTCTAGCACACTTTTAAATTTCAATTAAATAGACAGTGTATCAGATAATGCATTTTAAACAAGTGACTTATTACTTTATTTTTTTCCTTTAATATTCAGAATTTTCCATATGTATTTTTTCAGTTCTAGTTTATGATATTTTGAATCAGAATAGGTTTCAAATTCAGAATTCTTTGGAGAGTTACAAAGGAATGACAGGTGAAAAATCTCTTCTTTGGCAAGGCAGACTATGTGTCAATGGATACAACTCTTTTTTTTTTTTTAACCTTCAGGGTTATTGTTGGGGCTCGGCAGCTGCAGTAGGAATCCAGTGCTCCTGGAGTCTATTTTTCCCTTTTGTTGCCCTTATAGTTGCTATTGTTATTGTTGTCATTGTTGTTCTTGGTTAGGACAGAGAGAAATCGAGAGAGGAGGGGGAGATAGAGGGGGAGAGAAAGATAGACACCTGCAGACCTGCTTCACAGCTTGCCATGTGACCCCCCTGCAGGTGGGGAGCCAGGGGATTCTTGCACCAGTCCTTGTGCTTTGCGCCATTTGTGCTTAATCCGCTGCGCTACCGCCTGGCCCCAGATACAACTCTAATTTATGTTTTGTCTCCAAGGTTTCCACTGGGGTTCCATATCTGCACTTATGCCCTTATTCCAAGTAGACTCACCCTCCTTCACATTTTCTTTCTCTCTCTCTCTCCCTCTCTCTCTCTCTCTCTTTTTCTTACCTGCAGACCTGCTTTACCACCTATGAAGCGACCTCCCCCCCCACCGCAGGTGGGGAGCTGAGGGTTCGAACCGGCATCCTTATGTGCGTTTATCCTGTTGCATTACCACCTCCTTCCCCCCATCGTTCACATTTTCTTAGATTGTGGGAGAGACAGATAGAGAAAGAAAAAGAAAAAGACCATCTGCACCACTCCATTGTTCATGATACTACCCACCCCCCATATGTTGGTTGTGAACTTGAACTTTGTGTTTTTGACATGACAAAGTGAGCATTCATTCTTCTGGATGCACTACCCCCTGGGCCCCAAGCAGATATGCACCTTTGACCTTTCAAGAACATAAGCTAATGTTATTTCTTTTCGGATTTATTGTTGACAGAGTTAACGGAATTAATGGGTATTTGTTTGAAGTGTGAAAAAATTCAGTCCTGGGGCTGTGTGGTAGCACACCTGGTTGAGTGCACATGTTACTATGTACAAAGACCCAGGTTCGATCCCTCAGTTCCCACCTGTAGGGGGGAAAGCTTTGCAAGTGCTGAAGCAGGGCTACAGGTGTCGCTCTTATCTCTCTCCTTCTCTATCATCCCCATCGCTTTCAATTTCTGGCTGTCTCTATTCAATAAATAAATTAAATTAAATTAAAAGTTTAAAAAAATTCAGTCCTATTTTTTTAAAGAAGAAAGTGTTCATTTCCCCAGTCTTATCCTCCTTCAAACCTTCATTTCTTTAAAAAAAATTCTTCTTAGGAGTAAATGAAGACAAGCTTAATGCATATTTTTACGTCTCACTGTCTCTTTTTTGCAATGTTTCTGTCTCATATATCCACATAGGAAATAGATGGATACAGTATGATTCTAATGAATTATTCGAGACAGTAGAAGCATTTATAATTTATAAGGAAGAGAACAGAGAAAGTCCCTAGAGAATGACTGTGCATCGTATAGTTTTACTGTATTATGGAATCTAAGAAGTGTCTTCCTGATAATCAGTTTTGCCCAGAATTGCTTTTCCTGACTCATAATTATGTATTATATATGACCACCTTTTCTTTTTTTTTAAAGAATTTCTTTTTTTTAACATTATTTATTTATTGGATAGAGACATCCAGAAACTGAGAGGGAAGGGGATGATAGAGAGGGTAGGAGACAGAGAGACACCTGCAGAACTGCATCACCACTTGTAAAGCTTTCCCCCTGCAGGTGGGAGAACAGGGGCTTGAACCTGGGTCCTTGTGTGCTCAACCAGGTGTGCCACCACCTGGCCCCCCTGTGACCACCTTTTCTACATCATGCACTGGCGTGCTAATGAGCAGGCTACTACTAAAGGGAGTTTATTTTCTCACTTTTAGATCTACATCTAGCATTAAATAATGTAACTATTTAATGGATTTATTATTGAAGGAGGGGCTTACTTCTGCCTGAATTGAGTAGAGGGACATAGTTAACCAAAACAGAGCTGAGAAGATTCTGGGATTATAATTGATGGAAATTATTATGTTTTATTAGTTTAACAAATTTTCTGGTATTTTCTAAGGTACAGTTTCTAGTCTTAAATTGTTGTTAGAGTTTGCTTCTTATTTGACACTTTATAAAGTCCATGTCCTAGCATTAAAGAAAGCTGAAGTGATTAAGGTTTTAAAATCTTCAGCATGTAATCTATTGCCTTCTCCCTTTGCGTCTGTCTGCTTTTGGTCATGTAAGTCTTAGCACTTTACTGCTGCTCCTTGGACTTGTATGTTCCCATGTAAGTATTTTTTAAATTTTATTTATTTTACTGTTGGATAGAGCAGAAATTGAGAGGAGAGAGGGAGATGGAGAGGGAGAGAGAAAGAGAGACACTTGCAGACCTGCTCCACCCTTGTCAAGTTTTCCTCCTGCAAGTGGGGACCAGAGGCTTGAACCTGGGTCTTGAGCACTGTAGTGTGTGTGCTCCACCAGGTGTGCCATTGCCTGGCCCCGGCATGAAAGTCTTTTGGTTTCATTTTTAATCATCTTTAATTGTTATTTCTATAACACATAGCCATTTCATAGAAATTCTAAAATTTTGAGATTTGAAATCCTTTATATGATTATTTTCATTCAAAACTGACCTAACATCTCCTAAAATCTGACTTCTAATTTTGTTACTGTAGTTCCATTCCCCTGTGTCTACCAAAACTGCTATCACTTTATCCAGAAGATTGAAATAGTGCTGTTCTTGGCAGGCGCATGGGAAAAGATAAATAAATACCAGCTTCTGACATAGTCGCCCTAGCAATCCTGTGAAGTAGACTTTGCCACTTCTGTGATTTTTTCTTATCCTGTGACCTCAGCTAACTCAGAAGGCTTTGCTCATTGCAGGGATTTTGTGGTATGAAAGTACTTCAGCTTCTGTAAAACTAAATTAGATAAGTGAGATACTCTTAAGCTCAGTTTTGGAAAGGTTAAATAGGAAAAAAAAAAAAAAAACCTCCAGTGGATAGGAACAATCTGTATCTAGTTTGGGGAATGACAGACTTGATATTTAGTCAGTAAACACCATGTTTTCCAATACAGGTATGCCTGACTTGCTATGTTGTTATTATTATTTTTGATTTTGGAATGATAATTTTTCCACGTAAATCAGTGCTAATTGCTTTTTTGCTTTATACCATTTTTGACTCATGAAAGGTTTCAAAATATAGCCTTCTTTTGGATAGTGGGAGAAACCTGTGATGAGATACTTCTCTATTAGGAAATCTTTTTTTTTTTTTTTTTAATGGTTTTACCTCTGGTGATCATAGCTGTCTGGTCAAGAAGAGATGCTATGACAAGAACAATACCTTGTTGGAGCTAGAAAAAGACAAAAGCTGTTTAAAAGTTGTGGCTAGGCCTAGCAAGGTAGTTCGTCTGGATAGCACACCTGCTTCGTCATGCACATTCACTGCAAGCCATTACAGTGCTGACCTGTCTTCCTTCTCTCCTGCTCTCTGTCTCTCTATCTGAAATATAGATATAGATACATAGTTATAGATAGAAAGTCAACCCTATTTGGGACCATGGGGAACTACTGCAGTTTCCATGGGAGGAGAAGGAAGACACAGAACTCTGGTGTTGGGAATGTTACAGAATTATACCCCTGTGATCTTATAGTGTTGTAAATCAATATTAAATCACTAACAGTGAATAAATGAGTAAACGATATTCAGCTTATAATGGTGAAGCCCTGTCAATGACAAAGTAAAATAAAACAGAAATCATGACTGCTATCTCCTTGGAAAAAACAAGTAGATTAAAAACAAACAAACAAAAAGAGTAAGAGAAAATAACAAAGAATGGATGAAAGGGTGGGCCAAATTGCTACTGTGACATCAGAATTATAGGTCTTCTTTGTGCTGGTAGGCAGTGTGGGAATTAATCTTTGTGGGATAAGATACTGCTCAACATTCAACCCAAGCTTACTCACTTACTCTGCAGTATCTATTTTTTCTTTTCTTTCTTTCTTTATTATTATTATTGTTAATTTTAGAAAGTTGCTAAGAGTGACCATAGTCAAAGTTGATCTTAAAATATGTAACTCGGGGGGTCGGGCAGTAGCACAGGGGTTAAGCACACATGGCGCCAAGCACAAGGACTGGCCTAAAGATCCAGGTTCGAGCCCTCGGCTCCCCACCTGCAGGGGCTGGGTGTCACTTCACAGGTGGTGAAAAAAATTTATCTTTTTTTTTTTTTTTTTTTTTGCCTCCAGAGTTATCGCTGGGGCTTGGTGCCTACACTACGAATTCACTGCTCTGGAGGCTATCTCTTCCCTTTTGTTGCCATTGTTGTTTATCGTTGTTGTTGTTACTGCTGCCATTATTGTTGTTGGATAGGATAGAGAGAAATGGAGTGAGGAGGGAAAGACAGAGAGGGGGAAAGAAAAATAGACACCTGCAGACCTGCTTCACCACCTGTGTAGGGACACCCTGCCCCCGCAGGTGGGGAGCTGAGGGCTCGAACCTGGATCTTTAGGCCAGTCCTTGTGCTTGGTGCCATGTGTGCTCAACCCCTGTGCCACAAGATTATCAAGAGTACATACATGTGCTGTTTCATGGAGAAAAAGGCATCAGAGACAAAACAACAACTTGGAAAAACAAAAACTGAGATGTGTGGGCAGGCATTCCAGCTATTTAGCAATACCACTCATGGGAACTTGACAACTTTCAGTGGTATTGCTATTGTCTTCTGCTACTTCCCTTTTCCAAGTAATTTCTCAGTACCAAGAATCCATGCAGCATGTTCACCCATCAGCATCTATTGGCCTGATATTTGATGTTAGCCTCTAGAGAATGGAAGGGAATGGGTGATTGTGAGTGATTCACTCTGATTTGCAATTAACTGATGGAAATTTTCAAACCTGGGCTATAATGCTAACTCTAGTGTTTAGAAACTCAAATGGTTAATAGTCTGCAAGCAAATTAAATTTCCTGAGTTTCAACTCATTCGTAGAGCGAGAGAACTTTTATAGGGCTTACCTTATATAGTTACTTGGAGCCCGAAAGAAAGAACAAGAGGCCCCCACCTGCAGGGGAGTCGCTTCACAGGCGGTGAAGCAAGTCTATCTTTCTCTCCTCCTCTCTGTCTTCCCCTCCTCTCTCCATTTCTCTCTGTCCTATCCAACAATGACGACAAAAACAATAATAACTACAACAATAAAAAACAACAAGGGCAACAAAAGGGAATAAATAAATAAAATTTTTAAAAAATTTAAAAAAGGAAGAACAAGAGGCCAATTCTAAGCATGACACCTGTATTTCATTCCATTCTGTCTTTTTACCAATGCAAGAATTAATATCTGGATATAAAAATGGCCTGAAGGATGGACATATTAACAATAAAATTATTTTTTCTCAAGTAGAAGTACAAAAATGTGACATAACTTTTGTGACTTAAAATTTTTATTTTAATTTTAATGAAACACACAGAAGGAGATAGATAGATAGATAGATAGATAGATAGATAGATAGGGAGATAGATGATAGACAGATAGATAGCAGCACTTCATCTCTGGCTTATGCTAGTGCCTGGAATTGAACCTAGGACTCCTGAGGCTGAAAGTCTGTTGTGTAAACCTCTGTGATAACTTCCCAGCCTTTAATTTTTTTTTAAGATCTCAATTACCTTGTCATTTGAACAAATTTCCTTGGTGATGGAGTGTAGGCTGGGAAACATAGTAGTGAAGAAGCAAAGGAGAAAGCTAATAGGGCATTTTGCCAGATAGAGCCAGGAAGAGAATGTGTCATCTAGACTTTGCCTTTCTTCCTTAGTGTTATTTAATCATTCTAGTTTACTGGAATTCCCTGCTAGGCATTTATCATTGATATTAGGGCTGTTCTTTTTTACTCTGTAGTTCCCACTGACACAGAACAGCTGAAAATCTGATCCTAACATGCTGTTTTGAGTTCAATTAATGTTCTCTATCTCCTAGGCCCCATAAATAACAAATGGGCTGGCTTGGAGTGCTGCTTTGGAGCCTCATCTGTCTTCTATATATTTAAGTGTAGAACCACTGAACTGCAAGGTCTGTGTCACTCTGCAGTCTTATGACTATAAGACAAAGCTAATGAAGAGATTATCCCTGAAATTAAGGCCACACTTAGCTCTGGCTTGGTATTAAGTACAAAGTACAGATGCTGATTACTATATATCATTGAACTTTTAAGTGCTATACCTTATGATACTGTTCTGTGTCTATACTTTAAAATTTTTTAAATTTTTTTTATTTAAGAAAGGATTAATTAACAAAACCATAGGGTAGGAGGGGTACAACTCCACACAATTCCCACCACCCAATCTCCATATCCCACCCCCTCCCCTGATAGCTTTCCCATTTTCCATCCCTCTGGGAGCATGGACCCAGGGTCATTGAGGTCTGGCTTCTGTAATTGCTTCCCCACTGAACATGGGTGTTGCCTGGTCGGTCCATACTCCCAGTCTGCCTCTCTCTTTCCCTAGTAGAGTGTGTCTCTGGGGAAGCTGAGCTCCAGGACACATTGGTGGGGTCTTCAATCCAGGGAAGCCTGGCCAGCATCCTGATGGCATCTGAAACTTGGTGACTGAAAAGTGAGTTAACATACGAAGCCAAACAAATTGTTGAGCAATCATGGACCCAAAGCTGTCCACTGTCACCGTTACTCTTCAACATAGTATTGGAAGTTCTTGCCATAGCAATCAGGCAAGAGAAAGGAATCAAAGGAATACAGATTGGAAGGGAAGAAGTCAAGCTCTCACTATTTGCAGATGATATAATATTATACATAGAAAAACCTAAAGAATCCAGCAGAAAATTACTGGAAGTTATTAGGCAATATAGCAAGGTATCAGGCTACAAAATCAATGTACAAAAATCAGTGGCATTTCTTTATGCAAACACTAAATCTGAAGAAGAAGACATCTAGAAATCACTCCCATTTACTGTTTTAGCAAAATTAATCAAATACCTAGGAATAAAGTTGACCAAAGAAGTGAAAGACTTGTATACTGAAAACTTTGAGTCGCTACTCAAGGAAATAGAAACTTATACCAAGAAATGGAAAGATATCCCATGCTCATGGATTGGAAGAATAAATATCATCAAAATGAATATTCTCCCCAGAGCCATATACAAATTTAATGCAATACCCATCAAAGTTCCACCAAGCTTCATTAAGAGAATAGAACAAACACTATAATCATTTATCTGGAACCTGAAAACACCTAGAATTACCAAAACCATCTTGAGGAAAAGAAACAGAAATGGAGGCATCACACTCCCAGACCTTAAACTATATTATAAAGCCATCATCATCAAAACAGCATGGTACTGGAACAAAAATAGGCACACAGACCAGTGGCACAGAATTGAAATCCCATAAATAAATCCCCACACATATGGACATCTAATCTTTGATAAGGGGGCCCAAAGGACTAAATGGAAAAATGAGGCTCTCTTCAATAAATGGTGCTGGGAAAACTGGGTTGTAACATGCAGAAGAATGAAATTGAACCACTTTATCTCACCAGAAACAAAAATCAACTCCAAATGGATCAAAGACCTAGATAAACATACTTTTTAAATGAAATTTTACAATTATTAGGATATGAATACCCATAAACCAGGAGTATGAGATATACCTCCCATTTTCTTCCCTTGCAACAATTCCTTTTAAAAAAATTTTATTTAATTTTTATTATCTTTATTTATTGGATAGAGACAGCCAGAAATTGAGGAGGGGGAATATATATATATAGAGAGAGAGACCTGCAACACTGCTTCACCACTGGTAAAGCTTTCCCCCTGCAGGTGGGGGCCAGCACTTGAACCTAGGCCCTTGTGCACTGTTAACATGTGTGCTTAGCTGGGTGCACCACAATAATTCCTTCGAAGGAAACTTCTGTAATTTACCTCAGACATTCCCATCTTCTCTCTTTAGTGTATCACTTTTACTTTCCCTTTTTCAAATTACTAGATTTTGTTTTTCATGTCAGGAATTTTGCTAAGTTTTCACACCTGCATGATTCTGCTGCTGCCATAGATTTATTTTTTTTAAGATAAAAGTGTTAGAGACAGGGAGAGAGGTAGGAAGAGAGTTGAGCAGAGAGGAGGAGAGATACAATAGGACTTTGTTCATGAAGCACCCAAGTAGGTGCTCCTGTGTGATATCTGGGGACCTGAGTCTTTACACATGGTAAATAAAGTTTGTGCTTCACCAGGTGAGTTATCTCTTGATCTCTTAGCTGGAAATTTAAATAAAAGTTTTCTTTTCTTTTTTGCTTTATTTATAAAACGGAAATATTGACTAGACCATAGGATAAGAGTGACACAATGCCACACAATTCCCACCACCAGAACTCCGTAACCCATCTCCTCTACTGGAAGCTTTCGTATTATTTGTCCTCTGGGAGTATGGACCCAGGATCATTATAGGGTGCAGAAGGTGGAAGGTCTGGCTTCTGTAAGTGCTTCTCTGGGGACATGAGCATTGGCAGGTCGATGCATTCTCCCAGCCTATTTCTATATTTCCCTAGTGGTGCAAGGCTCTGGAGAGGTGGGGTTCCAGGACACATTGGTGAGATTATCTGCCCAGGGAAATCAGGGCAAAATACATACCTTAAAGTAAAAGTGCACAGTAGTTTGCAGTGCAGCAAGTAAGTAGAAAGACCTAAAAAGGCACCATAAATTACTTAATCAAATTGTTTCTACTTAGACTTAGATATCTTCTTCTCATTTCACTTCCCTCATCACTAACCTTGTCAAAAAAAATTAAGGACTACAAAAGCTAGATAGATAAGGGCAAGAGACTAGCACACTTTAATGATGGCTTTTTTGTTCACTCCCAGTCCACTCCATCATCTGGGACCCTAATCATGTCCCAAACAGACATGATTAGCCTAGATCTCTAACAGATCCCTCTCTCCACCATCACTGGTCTTTTTTTTTTGTGTATGTGTGATCATTATTTATTTATTGGATAGAGACAGTCATAACATTGAGAAGCAAGGGGGAGTTAAAAGGGGGGGGAGAGGAAGAGAGACACCTGCAGACCTTCTCAACCACTTGCAGAACTTTCCGCCTGCAGGTGAGGACCCGGGACTTCGTGCATTGTAACATGTGTGCCACCACCCAACCCCTACAATTTCACTTCTTCCCAAAGAATGTGTAAGTGTATCTCACACTCCAAGGAAGTAATCCTCCTGGCATCGATGTCCATTGTGCCCCAAGCCTTTTAATTCCTTCTGCGTCTCTCTTTGCCTATCACAATTCCAGGTCTGCGGGTTTTAAGAAAGTGTTTATCTCTCACCCTGTATTTTCATTTGCTTTGTTTCTTAAATTCTAAGTATGAGTGAATCCATCTGGTGCTTGCCTTTCTCTTTCTGGTTTATTTCTAGTTCCATTTATGTTGTTCCAAAAACAAGATAATGGTCTTATTAATTTAGCACTGTTTATAAACTTATAAGATATCACTGCTATTTTATGGTGTGTGTAAATTAACACAACTTTCACCGATGCCATGCGTCCAACCTCTTGTTCTCATAGCCTGTGAGAGAGATCTTGGTTCTCATTATTTTTTGCAAGCGTGTGTGCTTTAATTGTCTGTGTCCCATGTATGAATGAAACTGCCCTGTAGTGACCCTTCATTAATTTATGTGACTTCATATATTGCCTCCAGTTCCAGCTCTTTTGTCTCACATCAGACAATCTCATCTTTTTATTGTAGACCTAAAACTTCTGTAAAAATTTTGGGGGATCAGGTGGTGGTGCACTTGGTTGAGCGCACATGTTATAGTATACAAGCACCTGGGTACTAGCCCCAGGCCCCCCCTGCAGGGGGAAAGCTTCATGGCAGGTAAAGCAGGGCTACAGGTGTCTCTCTATCTCTCTCCCTCTCTATCTCCCCTTTCCTCAATTTCTGGCTGTCTCTATCCAATAAGTAAATAAAGATAATAAAAAATAAAAATAATATATATATTTTAAAAGAGATTATTTTTAAAAAGAAAGAATATGTGAGATGTAAATATTTCAGTTTGTCCAGTTGTAAAATTCTGTCTTAGAAATATCTTCTCCTTGATTGCGTTGTTTGATTTTTTTTTTTTTTTGTCTAGCCGTCTCCATCATTGCTATTGAAAAACAAAAGCTTTGATGATTGTTCATGCAAGGTGCTCTTCATGGAAATTCCTGACATCTTTTTCTACAAGAACTTAAAATTTCACAGTGTTTTCGTTGGTTATTTTTCTGTTGGGATTCATTGGACACTTTCAACTTGAAAAATCTGCTCCCCCTCATTCCTACAAAATTTTAGGAATTCTTTCTTTTCTTTATTCCCCATTCTGTATTTTTTGTTCTAGAACTTCTGATAGTGTACAGAAGACCATTGCAAACTAGCCTTCTATTTTTCTAATCTTTTTGTTTTATTAAATGTATACAATATGAAACTCCTTGACTTTACATTTATGTTTAATTTTGGATAAAATAATTTTGATTCCCAGAGATGTTTTTTAAATTTATTTCTTGGGGAATTAATGTTTTACATTCGACCGTAAATACAATAGTTTGTACATGTGTAACATTTCCCAGTTTTCCATATAACAATACAACTCCCACTAGGTCCTCTGTCATCCTTTTTGGACCTGTACCCCCCCCACCCCAGAGTCTTTTATTTTGGTAATATATGCCAATTCCAGTCCCAGAGATATTTTTTATTCTCAGTTATTTTTAACCATATTTCTGTTTTGTCCTCTTTAGCAGTGTTGCATTAAGAAAATGATTCCCTCTCTTATCATAGTTTCTATTTCTTCCGTGTTACTTCTTTCAGTTTATTTGATTTGACTTCTAAGAAATACAAAATTTGGGGCCCGGTGATGGTGTACCAGGTTGAGCATACATATCACATATGAGCATACATATAAGTACCTGGATACATACATATCACATATGAGCATACATATAAGTACCTGGATTCAAACCCCAGGTCCCCACCTTCATGGGGAGCTTCACAAGTGGTGATACAGTGCTGTAGCTGTCTTTTTGTCTCCCTCTTAATCCCCCCTCTCAACTTCTGTCTCTTTCTAAAAATAAATAAATTATTAAATATTTCAATTTGTTTCCTAAATTTTAATATTCCTTAGAACTTTGTACAGTTGTTTTTGGGTTCAGATTTTTGATATCTATGAATACATTAAACTCAGAAACACCGTGTTTGCAGTTACATATGCAGCCATTTTCTCTAAGAATATTCAAAGACTGGCTGAATGATGACTATATATCAAGTAAACAAGTCAGTCAAAAGAGAAGAAGTATCATCACAAAATAGGGAGAAGAAACTTGTGTACAGTTCTACCCTAAAAACTACCTCCAGCATACCCATCCATAATCACAATTCCCTTGTTAAGATCTAGAGTTTCTCCCTGAAGAACAAAGGGTTTGACCTCCACCCATATTAGACACCTTACCCCAATGTTTAAAGCATGCTAGCTGAGATATGAGTCACCTAAATATCTAATTTTGAAAAGCAAGGCACTTAAGATCTTGAGTCACACAACTACACAAATCTGAAAACAAACTCAAGTGCTATAGAGCAGAAATGAATATGGATAAGCTACTGAGCACACATCAAGAGGACTCATATAAAAATATTCAGGGTAGAGAGTCGGGCGGTAGCGCAGCGGGTTAAGCGCATATGGCGCAAAGCACAAGGACTGGCGTAAGGATCCCAGTTCGAGCCCCCGGCTCCCCACCTGCAGGGGAGTCGCTTCACAGACCACAGACGGTAAAGCAAGCAGATCTGAAGGTGTCTGTCTTTCTCTCCCCCTCTCTGTCTTCCCCTCCTCTCTCTATTTCTCTCTGTCCTATCCAACAACAACAATAACTACAACAACAAAACAAGGGCAACAAAAGGGAAAATAAATAATAAAAAAAATTTAAAAAAATATTCAGGTTAGTTGTATTCTTTTGATGTTAGTGTATTGGGCTTTTCCTTTGAACAGACTTCCAAACCCTTTTATGGAAAAATGCAGATTTTCATACCAACGTTCTAAAAATGAAGAAAAGTGGAAGGGAGATGTTAGTCATTATTCTCTGTGTGTTTGGTTACTTAGTCTCATTGTTCTGACTACCACAGCCCAGTTTTCTTTCTCTTTTTAATTTTTTAAAATTTATTTATAAAATAAAAAATATTAACAAGACCAGACGATAAGAGGGATACAGTTCCACACAATTCCCACACCCAGAATTCTATATCCTATCCTCTCCATTGTAAACTTTCTTATTCTTTGTCTCTTTGGGGGCATGGACCCAGGATCATTATAGTGTCAGACTCTTCGGTGGGGAGGCCTCTTCCGGTCGAACACTTTAGGGCTTACCCACTCTGTTGCGCACCAGATGTGGGGGGCCCAGAAGGAATGTTCCAGGGCAGCAGGGGTGAGTGATTGGATCTTTCCCTATGTAGCAAGAGGCGCCACCAGAGATCACCAGGGGAATGTGTTCTGTACATAATCCGTTTATTGAACAGCAAAGCAAGGTCACTGTGGTATGCAGAATGTAATTGCTTCTCCTCTGAACATGGGCATTGGCAGGTCGGTTTATACTCCCAGCCTGTTTCTATCTTTCCCTAGTGGGACAGGGCTGTGGAGTTGAGTCACTGCAAAGTATTGTGCACTTTTGCTTTAAGGTATATATTTTCCCCTAACTTATGGACACATGTGTACGTGTGTTCTGTCTCTTGGGCCCTGCTCCATATCTAGGTGCTAAAGCGTTTTTAGGAAGTGCACCACCTGAAATGGAGTTAAGTATTACTATGAGCTAGGAACAATCTCACCAGAATACTGGAAGTGAAAATTTCACATTGCAGGCCAATAGTCTGTGGACACAGTCTGAAGTGAAACATGTCAAGGTGGTACTGGTACAAGGACTGGGAGAAATGTGGGCTTTTTAGAGAATCAGGAGGATTCCTGCTATCTTTGGGTTTAAAAAGGCAAATGATGGTTATTATTATTATAACTGAGTTATTAGGAAATTTGGTTGACTTTGAAAATCTCATTGTTAGGATTTTCTGTATCATACAAGACCTCTCCATGATTTATGCAGTATACATATAATTGAGGCTAATATAGTGACACAGCTAGTTGCTTCTGGTCTCTCTGTTCTAAGATTATAAGTGATAGGGGGCCAGGTGGTGGCACACCTGGTTGAGTGCACATGCTACAGTGCACAAGGACCTGGGTCCGAGCCCCTGGCCCCCACCTGCAGGGGGAAAGCTTTTCAAGTGGTGAAGCAGGTCTGCAGGTGTCTTTCTGTCTCTTTCTCTCTCTAGCTTCCCTCTTCCTCTCAATTTCTGGCTGTCTCTATCCAATAAATTAATAAATAAAGATAACAAAAAATTTTAAAAATATTATAAGTGATTTAATATTTCAAAGAAAAATTCATTGTGGGGCCAGGTGATGGTGTGCCTGTTTAAGTGCACACATTTTTTTTTTTGTTTCTACTTTTTTTTTTTTACATGCATAACATTCCCCAGATTCCCATTTAACAATACAACCCCCACTATTTCATTCATCATTATTCATGGACCTGTATTTTCCCATTACAGTGTGCAAGGACCTAGGTTCAAGCCCCTGGTCCCCACTTGCAGGAGGAACGTTTTGCAAGTGATGTAGCAGGGATGCTGGTGCCTCTCTGTCTCTCCCTTTCTAACTCCCCCACCCCTCTCAATTTCTTTCTATCTCTATCCAGTTATCAATAAATAAATAAAAAATTGAAAAGCAAAAGAATATATCATTAACTTTGCTTAAGGTCACTGATTATCAAAGAAATGCAAATAACAACAACAATGAAATAGATACCAACTCATCCCTGTGAGAATGTCATACATCAGAAAATAACAGCAGCAGGGCCTGGTGGTGGGCACAGTGGGTCAAACGCACATGGTGTGAAGCACAAGGACCAGTGTGAGGATCCCTGTTCAAGCCCAGTCTCCCCACCTGCAGGGGATTTGCTTCACGGGCGCTGAAGCAGATCAGCAGGTGTCTATCTTTCTCTCTTCCTCTCTGTCTTCCCCTCCTCTCTCGATTTCTCTCTGTCCTATCAAACAACTACTACAATAACAAACAGCTATCATCACAAAAATGATAAACAACAAGAGTAATAAAAGGGAAAAAACTTCCAAGAGCAGTGGATTTGTAGTGCAGGCACAGAATCCCAGAAATAACCCTGGAGGCAAAAAGGGGGGGGGGTGTTGCAGGCTGTAGCACAGGGGGTTATGCACACATGGTGTAAAGCACCAAGTGCAAGGATCCCAGTTTGAGTCCCCACCTCCCCACCTACAGGGGGTCGCTTCACAAGTGGTGAAGCAGCTCTGTAGGTGTCTATCTTTCTCTACCCCTCTCTGTCTTCCCCTCCCCTTTCGATTTCTCTCTGTCCTATCCAATAACAACGATAACAACAACAACAACAATAATAATTTAAAAAAGGCAACAACAATGATAAACAACAAGGGCAAAAAAAGGAAAAAAATTAGCCTCCAGGAGCAGTGGATTCGTAGTGCAGGCACCTAGCCCCAGCAATAACCCTGGAGACAAAAAAGAAAGAAAAAGAAAATAAACAAAAGCAGCAACAAATGCTGATATTAAGAATAATGAACCTTCTCGGACCCCTCTTGGATGAAGCTAGAAGGAATTATGTTAAGTGATGGGATGATCTCACTCATAAACAGAAATTGAGAAAGAACAGAAAGGGAAATGCAAACGTATATTTTGACTGAGCTTGGAGTATTGCACCAAAGTAGAAAACTCTGGATGGTGGATGAGGGTAGATTTTCAATTTCACTTTGGCGGGGTGGTAGGGATAGGGACACAGACCTTTGGTGGTGGGAATAGTGTTAATATACAGTTGTATTAACCTACAGTCTTAAAATTCACTATTTACTCAACATGAGGGGGAAATTTGAATGTTTCAAACTTTTTAATGCAAATACTCTAGATCTGAGTATATATTCCTTTAATCTAAGCACTTCAGGCTTCAAATTGGTAAGTTGATTGAATTTTAACAGTGGGCTTAAATTGTTAATGCATTTCTAACAGCCCAGTTTTCAGATGAGTCTGGTGTCTCTTCTATAATCACGAGAGTTTAACCTTTCTTAAGAATACCAATAACCTTCAAAATGTAGTGGGGTAGAGAATGGACTATCATTTAGAAGCATAGAGTAGGAAGGGTTTGATAGATCTAATTAGTTCTCATACAACTTTAAGCAAATTATCATTTTATCCTCATCATCTAATTTCTTCACTTTCAGTTCCAGAGGGTTTGCTTATAACATCTTGGATTTAGGATGACTCTGCTGTACAGATATCATTGGTTTTCCGTTTTCTGTGGTACCCACTTGGGTTTCTACTGCTTTGTGTCTACTGAAACATTTAATATTCATCTTTCAATCTTCTAAAAATTGTTGCTGTAGAATCTAGTCTTGTTATTTCCATCTTTGTAAGTGTTCCTCTTAAAATATGTTTATTCATCTGGTGGGTTTTCTGAAGTGAGCAAAATTAGATGCATATATTCAGTTTGTATTCCTTTTCTGAATTTTCTCTTTCTTACATTTTAAAAGAGAACTAAAATGACTTAAACACTTGAATTAGTAGTGTGGACATTTTAAGCTGCCAGCAATAGCAGAATGAAAACTTAGAATTTTGGCAATTTTTAATTCATGCAATTCAGGGTGCCAGTTCTTTACCAAGTTAAGCTTTTGTAGTCTGTAAGACTATATTCTTTCCAGTTAATTTACTCATGGTACCCTTGTGTTCAGTTCCTGTTGGTAACTATTTCAACCTCTTACTAGTATCCTCTAGTCCAATTCCCTGCTTCATTCATTCTCAGAATCTGTTCATGTGCTTCTAGTTTATACTTTGATCTGCAGTGAACCTTATTTAAATCCCTTTCTCATCTTGTTTGAAAAGACAAAGCTTCGTCATAAGGACCACCCATATGTGGTCTTAACACTGTCCTTTCATATTTTCTCTAAAATATTGCCACATTTCCAAACCCTTATTATTTCTCTGTTTCTTTCCATGTTAAAGTGGTGAAATTCTATGTTTAAGCTTTAAACACTTAACTGATGTTTCATGTTCTCTCTAACAACTTCTTTGACTGGACACCTTTAGAGCTGGTTACTCATAATTGGAATCCTCACTTAGATCTTCATTCATCCATACTTGAGTATATGTTCAAAAGAAAATATTTTGGGGTGGGTGTGCCAGGTAGAGTGCAGAAGTTACCATGTGAAAGGACCTGGGTTTAAGCTTCAAGTCCTTACATCCAGGGGCTGAAGTTTAACAAGAAGTGGAGTAATGCTACACATATTTATCTCCCCCCCCATTTTTATCTTTCTTTGCTTCTTGCCCTGTTTAAAAATGAGTGTAGAGAAGAGTGAAGTTTTGAAGGCACTGAGACTCAGAAATAGCCCTGATGGGGAAAAAAAAGAAATATTTTTATTAATTGCTTTGTACTTAGAGGCTAAGAAAATTGTGCTACATATGCACAATGAAATAGTACTCAGCTGTTAAAAAGGATGAAATGATCTCTTTTGCCCTTATCTTGGAGCTTGAAGGAATCATGTTAGGTGACATAAGCCAAAATGAGAAAGATGAGTACCATATGATCTCACTCATAGGTGGAATCTGAGGAACAAGGACAAAAACAGAAAACACAAAGTTTAGTGTTTTTTAATTTAATTGTTTATTTATAAAAAGGAAACATTGACAAAACCATAGGATAAGAGGGGTACAACTTCACGCAGTTCCCACCACCAGAACTCCGTATCACACCTCCCCTGACAGCTTTCCTATTCTTTAACCCTCTAGGAGTATGGACCCAAGGTCATTGTGGGATGCAGAAGATTGAAGGTCTGGCTTCTGTAATTGCTTCCCCACTGAACATGGGCGTTGACAGGTCAATCCATATTACCAGTCTGTCTCTCTCTTTCCCTAGTGGGGAAGGGCTCTGGGGAAGCAGAGTTCCAAGGCACATTGGGGTTGACTAAGCTTTTAACAGAATCAGCATGTCAAAAGACTCCACCTATGTATTAAAAAGACTCAGTATGTGCTTTAAAAATTTTGAGACATTCAATCAGTTTTCCTTGTCTCATATTACTTAAATAGTAATTTATATGACTACAAATTAATAGGAGTGTACATAAACACCATTCCCACTACCACTCCTCCTACCCCTGCCCCATGAAGCTGAACATCCACCCTAACCCTCAACCCAGGTTTTTTACTTTGGTGCCCTACTAAAAATTTAGCAGAAGAATGAAACTGAACTACCTTATCTCACCAGAAACAAAAATAAACTCCAAATGGATCAAACACATGGATGCTAGACCAGATACTGTCAAATACTTAGAGGAAAACATTAGTGGAAAACTTTCCCACCTAAACTTCAAGGACATGTTTTATGAAACAAACACAATTGTAAGGAAGACTAAAACAGAAACAAGCCAATGGGACTACATCAAATTGAGAAGCTTTTGCACAGCCAAAGAAACTATCATACAAATAGAGAGACCCTTCACAGAATGGGAGAAGATCTTCACATGCCAAACATCAAGACACGAGACTAATAACCAAAATATACAAACTTAGCACCAAAAAAGCAAATGATCCCATACAAAAATGGGCAGAGGATATGAACAAAACATTCACTACAGGGGCGATCCAAAAGGCTAACAAACATATGAAAAACTGCTTCTGCACAAGGACCCGCATAAGGATCCCGGTTCAAGCCCCGGCTCCCCACCTGCAGGGGAGTCGCTTCACAGGCGTGAAGCAGGTCTGCAGGTGTCTATCTTTCTCTCCTCCTCTCTCCATTTCTGTCTGTCCTATCCAACAATGACAACAGCAATAATAACTACAACAATAAAACAACAAGGGCAACAAAGGGAATAAATAAATAAAATAAATATTAAATAAATAAATAAAAATAAAAAAAGAATAAAAAAAAAACTGCTTCTGGTCGCTGATTGTCAGAGTAATGCAAATGAAGACAAAATTGAGATACCACCTCACTCCTGTGAGAATGGCATACATCAAAAAGGACAGCAGCAACAAATGCTGGAGAGGCTGTGGGGACAGAGGAACCCTTCTTCACTGCTAGTGGGAATGTAAACTGGTCCAGCCTCTATTGCGAGCAGTCTGGAGAACTCTCACAAGGCTAGACTTATACTTTCCATATGACTCAGTAATTCCTCTCCTGGATATATACCCCAAGGACTCCATAACACCCAACCAAAAAGAGGTGTACACCTATGTTCATAGCAGCACAATTTGTAATAGTTAAAACCTGGAAGCAACCCAGGTGCCCAACAACAGAAAAGTGGCTGAGAAAGCTGTGACATATCTACACAATGGAATACTACACAGCTATTAAGAACAATGAACCCACCTTCTCTGACCAATCTTGGATGAGCTAGAAGGAGTTATGTTGAGTGAGCTAAGTCAGAAAGTTAAAGATGAATATGGGATGTTCCCATTCATAAACAATAGTTGAGAAAGAATAACAGAAAGTAGAGTATTTTGACTGGGTTTGGTATACTGCCCCAAAGCATGGATCTCTGGGAGAATCTTTAAGGTTCTGGTGCAAATCGGTGGATAAGGATCTAAGTGGGGATTGAGAGTGTTTTGCAGACACCTGTCATAAGGAGATGGGTGACTCTATCTATATCTAACCACTGTACGGTAATCATTCATTGATTCCCCCCCACCCTCCCAACCAATGAAGTAACAAAAGTGTTGCAGTTAGATAAAAATATTTTCTCATTCAGCCAGTGAGCATGGTTCTGTTAAGAATTGGAAACTAGTGGAGTTTTAATAGATTCTCAACAGACATTTAATGAGTAAACACCATTTTAGGATACCTTTATTCTAAAAGATTGCATTATTTAATACTTATAATACTGGACTCTGTCAGCAACATTGTATTATAAGACTCTTGTATATTATAAAAGTGAAAATACTGTATATGTCAAATGTTCATTTTGAAAAATTTAAAATAAAATACTGTCTTCCTATTGCTCCCTGTTGGCTCCTGTATTACCTTTCCTGCAGACACTGTTTTTTTGCGTAAATTGTCCTATAATCTCAGTAGAACATCTGCTGTTTGGTTCTCATGTTGACTCATATCTGCTGTATTTTGGGGAGGATAGAAAGATTTAGTAATATTTTTAGAGAAAAGGAAAGTTTAGCAGTTCCTGTAGGCACCATGATTTAATAGTATTAATAAATTGAATCTGTATGGTACAGCTACATTTTCCAAGCATATTTTTATGATTACATTTCAAAAGAGTACTTTCTGTTTTCATGTCTGTTTTCTTAAGTCTTATGCACCCTTTGATCCATAGAATTCTGATGTATCATCTTTGCCTCCACCATGAATACTCAGAGCAATGTTTGTTGTGACTTTTTGATTGCTAAGCTCAATGAACAGTAATTATGTGATGAGTGAATTAATTAACATAGCATGTCACAATTGAGATTCAGTGTACACATTGTAAGCTACAGTATTCCAACTTATATGAATAATTTTGTATCATGTTTTTCCTCAGAGAACTGTGGATAAGGTAATAGAATAAGAATAAAAGAAGCAAAGTTAAATGTGGGGAGGAATAAATGAACTTTATTTGGGGAAATGAAAAAGAAAAGCTGAGAGATGAGAAGGTGATAGAGATAATATGATTATTAATGTTAAGAAACAGGAAACTTAGCACATACCACACTTTTTAAAGTTTAAAATAATACTTTTAGTTTGGATGTGAAGATTGTTCTGGAACAAGACAATGGCCTACTTGAAAGAAGAAAAAATATATGTGTGTGAATATTATTTGTTCATTTTATTTAATTTTTAATTATTTATTATTAGATAGAGACAAAAATTGAGAGGAGAGAGGGAGAGAGACAGACAACTGCAGTCCTGCTTCTCCACTCCTGAAGCTTTTCCCCTGCAGGTGGGAACTTGGGACTTGAACCTGGGTCCTTGCTCACTGTATTGTAAACAATTAACCAGGTGTGTCACCACCTGGTACTCAGAAGAAATATTGTTGAATTTAAATCCTTTAATGCTAACATTGGATGTCTTTTAAAGCTTCTTGATTTTTATTCCAGATCACTAATCTTTCTGAGATTGTGTCTAAACAAGTACTTTTTTCTTTACATTATAACCTGGAAAATGGTAAAGTTACCAGCCATGCCTGCTATCATAACTCTTTAATTGCTGTAAAAGTAGAAGTTAGTCCCTGAATTAATCAATATCTGCAGTTGAAGTTATCTTCTTATTGTGAGTGATAGACAAGGAAGTCGGTCCCAGAGGTCATTGCTTTGAAGCTTGCTGAGTGGTTGGTGTGGGGTGTGCAGTGGGATTCAGTTATAAATGCATGCTGGGGGTCTCTAAATAATAAGAATGGAAGTTTTGGGAGTCGGGCAGTAGCCCAGAGGGTTAAGTGCATGTGGTGCAAAGCCCAAGGAAAAGCATAGGGATCCTGGTTCGATCCCCCGTTCCCCACCTGCAGGGGAGTCACTTCACAAGCGGTGAAGCAGGTCTGCAGGTATCTATCTTTCTCCCCCCCTCTATGTCTTCCCCGCCTCTTTCCATTTCTCTTGCCTATCCAACAATGACATCAATAACAACAATAATAACTACAATAACAAAACAACAAGGGCAACAAAAGGGAATAAATAAATATAAAAGAAAAAAAGAGTATACCACTTATGAAAAAAAGAATGGACAGGCTGGGTGGTGGCACACCTGGTTGAAGGCATGTATTACAATGCACAAGGACCCAGGTTTGAGGCCTGCAGCGGGGAAAGCTTTAGGAGTGGTGAAGCAGGGCTGCAGGTGTCTCTCTGTCTCTCTCCCTCTCTATCACCCCCCCTCTTGATTTCTGGCTCTCTCTATCCAATAAATAAAGATAATAAAAAAAACATTTTAAAATGGATATTTTATTTGGATCAATTGTCTACTTTAAATGTGAATTTGCAGGTCATAAGTGTGGACAACCCTGAGAACAGGAAGAACTGAGAACGGGACGAATGAGTGCTCAGGGAGATATAGTCAGAGTTCCTAATAGTCAGCTTTTGTTTTTTGGCTTTTAAAAATTTTTTTTTAATTTAAGAAAGGATTAATTAACAAAACCATAAGGTAGGAGGGGTACAATTCCACGTAATTCCCACCACCCAATCTCCATATATCCCACCCCCTCCCATGATAGCTTTCCCATTCTCTATCTCTCTGGGAGCATGGACCCAGGGTCATTGAGGGTTGCAGAAGGTAGAAGGTCTGGCTTCTGTAATTGCTTCCCCGCTGAACATGGGCGTTGACTGGTCGGTCCATACTCCCAGTCTGCCTCTCTTTTTCCCTAGTAGGGTGTGTCTCTGGGGAAGCTGAGCTCCAGGACACATTGGTGGGGTCTTCAATCCAGGGAAGCCTGGCCAGCATCCTGGTGGCATCTGGAACCTGGTGATTGAAAAGAGAGTTAACATATGAAGCCAAACAAATTGTTGAGCAATCATGGACCCAAAGCTTGGAATAGTGGAGAGGAAGTGTTAGGGAGGTACTCACTGCAAACTCTAGTGTACTTCTGCTTTCAGGTATATATTTTGGACTAGTTTACGAATATGTGTGAACATAAGCTCTCTCTCACAGAAACTGGTGTATATCTAGGTTATGGGATTTTGTTAGAAAGTGAACCACCTGAGATGAAATTAGAGTGTACTATAAAAGGAAAGGGCTCACCCGAGTAATGAAGC
Source organism: Erinaceus europaeus (assembly GCF_950295315.1). Classification (NCBI taxonomy): domain Eukaryota; kingdom Metazoa; phylum Chordata; class Mammalia; order Eulipotyphla; family Erinaceidae; genus Erinaceus; species Erinaceus europaeus. Next base: position 50,195,156 of record NC_080179.1, on the reverse strand, counting down.
TGAAGGGTTGTCATTCCACACGTGCAGTCTCTGGATACAGTCTGAGGTGAAACATGTTGAGGTGGCAATCGTTGCGTCGGTTAGGTTGTGATCGGCGGATGCAATATTATTTGGTATGGATTGGGAGATGCATACTGGAAAGTGGGCCCTATCCAAGGGTTCCAGGACTGGGGGAAGTAGGGGCTCTATAGTGGAGAAGTGAGGTTCCTGCTGTCTTAGGGTTCAAAAAGACAATGGATAGTTAATGTCATCATCACATTATTTGGTAATTGGGTTAACTTTGAAAAGTCCTTTTGTTATGGTTTGCTGTACAGTATCCAGTATCTTGTATATAGCTGTGCTATTGGATGCTTCTGATCTACTTGGTCTAGGCTTTTGAGAGAGTCCGCATATCAAATACACAGTCTATATATTAAAAAGATTCAGTTTGTGTTTTGAAAACCTTTGAGACATACAATTGATTTTCCCCATCTCATATTAATCAACTACTGATTTATATGTCTACATTTGCTAGGAGTGTACATAAACACCATTCCCACCACCAAAAGACTGTGACCCATCCCTCCCACCCACTCCCACCCCCCCACTGGCCCAGGAAGCTGCATGTCTACCCCTCACCACAGGGTTTTTACTTTGGTGCCCTACTTATAATTTGATCAGGTCCTGCTTTTAGTTTCCCTTTCAGATCTTCTTCCTCAACTTCTGTTGATGAGTGGGATCATCCCATACTCATCTTTATCTTTCTGACTTAGCTCACTTAACATCATTCCTTCTAGCTCTGTCCAAGATGGGTCAGAGAAGGTGGGTTCATTGTTCTTGATAGCTGCATAGTATTCCATTGTGTATATATACCACAGCTTTCTCAGCCACTCATCTGTTGTTGGGCACCTGGGTTGCTTCCAGGTTTTAGCTATTATGAATTGTGCTGCTATGAACATAGGAGTACACACCTCTTTTTGGTTGGGTGTTATGGAGTCCTTGGGGTATAAGCCCAGGAGAGGCATTACTGGATCATATGGAAGCTTTTGAAGCTTTAGAATAGTATAGGGTGGCTTGGGGGACGACTGTCAGTAATAGTGAACTGGATGAAGTAGTTTGTTCCTGGGTGGCCAGGGACCGATAGTGCAGTGGGTTTTATATGTGCATTTCTGTCTTCACAATGATTTATGACTTTGGACATAGAAAAAATTTATTGAAGGCATTTGTCAGCTATGACAGAAAAGACTTTTTTATGCTTACATGAAGAATTAGCTCCATTTTTTATTTCTGGGTATTCTTTGAAGCATCTGCATATAGACCTGAGCAACTCTAAGGCAATTTGGATAGTACTATTTGCCAAATTACTTCAACAGAAGAACAAAGGATGATGAGAACTCCAAAATGTTCTCACGAATGCCTGTTTTGCTTTTGTATACATTTAGGGGTTGGACACATTTTTTTTTTTTATTTAAATTTTTAATTTAAGAAAGGATTAGTGAACAAAAGCATAAGGTAGGAGGGGTACAACTCCACACAATTCCCACCACCCAATCCCCATAACCCACCCTCTCCCATGATAGCCTTCCCATTCTCTAGCCCTCTGGGAGCATGGACCCAGGGTCGTTGAGGGTTGCAGAAGGTAGAGGGTCTGGCTTCTGTAATTGCTTCCCCGCTGAACATGGGCGTTGACTGGTCGGTCCATACTCCCAGTCTGCCTCTCTCTTTCCCTAGTAAGGTGTGTCTCTGGGGAAGCTGAGCTCCAGGACACATTGGTGGGGTCTTCAATCCAGGGAAGCCTAGCCAGCATCCTGGTGGCATCTGGAACCTGGTGATTGAAAAGAGAGTTAACATACAAAGCCAAACAATTTGTTGAGCAAACATGGATCCCAAGATTGGAATAGTGGAGAGGAAGTGTTGGGGAGGTACTCACTGCAAACTCTAGTGTAATCCTGCTTTCAGGTATATATTTTGCAGTAGTTTATGGATACGTGTGCGCATACGCTCTCTCTCACAGAACCTGGTGTATGTCTAGGTTATGGGACTTTGTTAGAAAGTGAACTACCTGAGATGAAATTAGAGTGTACTATAAAAGGAAAGGTCTCACCCGAGTAATGAAGCTGAAGGGTTGTCATTCCACACGTGAAGTCTCTGGATACACTCTGAGGTGAAGCATGTTGAGATGGCAATCGTTGCTTTGGTTAGGTTGTGATCGGCGGATGCAATATTATTTGGTATGGATTGGGAGAAGCATACGGGAAAGTGAGCCCTATCCATGGGTGCCAGGACTGGGGGAAGTAGGGGCTCTATAGTGAAGATGTGAGGTTCCTGCTGTCTTAGGGTTCAAAAAGACAATCAATAGTTAATATTATCATCACATTATTTGTTAATTGGGTTAACTTTGAAAAGTCCCTTTGTTATGGTTTGCTGTACAGTACCCAGTATCTTGTATATAGCTGTGCTATTGGAAGCCTCCAATCTACTTGGTCTAGGCTTTTGAGAGAGTCCGCATATCAAATACGTAGCCTATCTATTAAAAAGATTCAGTTTGTCTCCTGAGAACCTTTGAGACATACAATTGATTTCCCCCTCTCATATTAATTAACTACTGATTTATATGTCTACATTTTGCTAGGAGTGTACATAAACACCATTCCCATCACCAAAGAACCGGGACCCATCCCTCCCGCCCATTCCCACCCCCCACTGGCCCAGAAAGCTACATGTCTACCCCTCACCACTGGGTTTTTTCTTTGGTGCCCTACTTACAATTTGATCAGGTCCTGCTTTTAGTTTCCCTTTCAGATCTTCTAAGTCAGCTTCTGTTGATGAGTGGGATCATCCCATACTCATCTTTAACTTTCTGACTCAGTTCACTTAACATAATTCCTTCTAGCTCTGTCCAAGATGGGTCAGAGAAGGTGGGTTCATTGTTCTTGATAGCTGCATAGTATTCCATTGTGTATATATACCACTGCTTTCTCAGCCATTCATCTGTTGTTGGGCACCTGGGTTGCTTCCAGGTTTTAGCTATTATGAATTGTGCTGCTATGAACATAGGAGTACACACCTCTTTTTGGTTGGGTGTTATGGAGTCCTTGGGGTATAACCCCAGGAGAGGAATTATTGGGTCATATGGAAGGTCCATGTCTAGCCTTCTGAGGGTTTTCCAGACTGCTCTCCACAGAGGCTGTACCAATTTACATTCCCACCAGCAATGTAAAAGGGTTCCTCTGTCCCCACATCCTCTCCAGCATTTGTTGCTGCTGTCCTTTTTGATGTATGCCATTCTTACAGGAGTGAGGTGGTATCTTAGTGTTGTCTTAATTTGCATTTCTCTGACAATCAGTGACCTAGAGCAGTTTTTCATATGTTTGTTAGCCTTTTGGATCTCCTCTGTGGTGAGTGTTTTGTTCATTTCCTCTGCCCATTTTTGGATGGGGTCATTTGCTTTTTTGCGGCTAAGTTTGCTGAGCTCTTTATATATTTTGGTGATTAGTTTCTTGTCTGATGTCTGGCATGTGAAGATCTTCTCCCATTCTGTGAGGGGTCTCTCTGTTTGTTTAATTGTTTCTTTGGATGTGCAGAAGCTTTTCAATTTGATGTAGTCCCATTGGTTTGTTTCTACTTTGGTCTTCCTTGCAATTGGGTTTGATTCATCAAAGATATCCTTGAGGTGTAGATGGGAAAGTGTTTTACCAATGTTTTCCTCTAAGTATTTGATTGTTTCTGGTCTGACATCTAGGTCTTTGATCCATTTGGAGTTGATTTTTGTTTCTGGTGAGATAAAGTGGTTCAATTTCATTCTTCTGCATGTTTCAACCCAGTTTTCCCAGCACCATTTATTGAAGAGAGCCTCCTTCTTCCATTTAATCCTTTGGGCCCCCTTATCAAAGATTAGATGCCCATAGGTGTTGGGATGTACTTCTGGGCTTTCAATTCTGTTCCACTGGTCTGTGTGCCTATTTTTGTTCCAGTACCATGCTGTTTTGATGATGATGGCTTTATAATATAGTTTAAGGTCTGGGAGTGTGATGCCTCCATTTCTGTTTCTTTTCCTCAAGATGGTTTTGGCAATTCTAGGTGTTTTCAGGTTCCAGATAAATGATTGTAGTGTTTGTTCTATTCTCTTAAAGAAGCTTGGTGGAACTTTGATGGGTATTGCATTAAATTTGTATATGGCTCTGGGGAGAATGTTCATTTTGATGATATTTATTCTTCCAATCCATGAGCATGGGATATCTTTCCATTTCTTGGTATCAGTTTCTATCTCCTTGAGTAGCGACTCATAGTTTTCAGCATACAAGTCTTTCACTTCTTTGGTCAACTTTATTCCTAGGTATTTGATTGATTTTGCTGAAACAGTGAATGGGAGTGATTTCTGGATGTCTTCTTCTTCAGATTTAGTGTTTGCATAAAGAAATGCCACTGATTTTTGTACATTGATTTTGTAGCCTGATACCTTGCTATATTGCCTAACAACTTCCAGTAATTTTCTACTGGATTCTTTAGGTCTTTCTATGTATACTATCATATCATCTGCAAATAGTGAGAGCTTGACTTCTTCCCTTCCAATCTGTATCCCTTTGATTTCTTTCTCTTGCCTGATTGCTATGGCAAGAACTTCCAATACTATGTTGAAGAGTAACGGTGACAGTGGGCAGCCCTGTCTAGTCCCTGATCTGAGGGGGAATGCTTTCAGCTTCTCTCCATTGAGTATGATGTTGGCTGTAGGTTTGCTATATATAGACTCCACTATCTTGAGGAATTTCCCATCTATTCCCATTTTTTGTAGAGTTTTGAGCATGAATGGGTGTTGGATTTTGTCAAAGGCTTTCTCTGCATCTATTGAGATAATCATGTGGTTTTTGGCTTTGCTTTTATTGATGTGATGAATGACATTGATTGATTTACGGATGTTGAACCAGCCTTGCATTCCTGGGATGAATCCCACTTGGTCATGATGAACAATCTTTTTGATGTGTTGCTGTATCCAGTTGGCCAAGATCTTGTTTAATATTTTGGCATCTATGTTCATCAGAGATATTGGTCTGTAGTTTTCCTTTTTTGTTCTGTCCCTATCAGCTTTTGGTATCAGGGTGATGTTGGCTTCATAAAAGGTGGAAGGGAGTATTCCTGTTTCTTCAATCTTATGGAATAGCTTAAGAAGTATGGGTATTAACTGTTTCCTGAAAGTTTTGTAGAATTCGTTTGTGAAGCCATCTGGTCCAGGACTTTTGTTGTTGGGGAGATTCTTAATAACGGTTTCAATATCTTTGTCTGTGATTGGTGCATTTAGATTTTGTAGTTCTTCTTGGTTCAGTTTTGGAAGTGCATAGGTTTGTAGGAATTGTTCCATTTCTTCCAGATTCTCTAGCTTGGTGGCATATAGTTCTTTATAGAAGTTTCACAGAATTCTCTGGATTTCTGTGGTGTCAGTTGTGATATCTCCTGTATCGTTGACAATTCTATTAATTTGAGTCTTCTCTCTTTTTTGTTTGGTGAGTCTGGCTAGGGGTTTGTCAATTTTGTTTAATCTTTCAAAGAACCAACATTTGGCTTCATTGATCTTTTGTATGGTTCTTTTATTTTCGATGTTGTTTATTTCTGCTCTAACTTTAGTGATTTCTGTCCTTCTGGTTGCTTTAGGGTTCCTTTGTTCCTCTTCCTCTAAGTCCTTGAGGTGTGTAGTAAGTTCGTTCATTTGGGCTTCTTCTTGGTGTTTAATATGTGATTGTATAGCTATAAGTTTCCCTCTCAGTACTGCTTTAGCTGTGTCCCAAATATTTTGATAGGTTGTGTCTTCATTTTCATTAGTTTCCAGGAACATTTGAATTTCCTGTTTGAGTGAGTGTCTGACCCAGTGGTTCTTAAGGAGCATGTTGTTTAGTTTCCAAATTCTATGTCTTTTAATAATTTTCTGTTTGTTGTTAAAAGTTAGTTTTACTCCACTGTGGTCTGAGAAGATACTTGGGATGATTTCAATGCTCTTGAATTTATTGATGCTGTCTTTGTGACCTAACATGTGGTCTATCCTTGAGTATGTGTTGTGTGGATTTGAGAAGAAGGTGTATTCCAGTTTTTTGGGGTGGAGGAGTCTGAAAATGTCCAAGAGGTCTAGTCTGTCAATCTCTTCATTCAATTCTCTTATATCTTTATTGGTTCTCTTCTTTGTTGATCTGTCTAAGTGTGAGAGTGGGGTATTGAAGTCTCCCACTATTATTGTATTACTATTGATGTATTTTTGAAATTCTTTCAATAGGTGTTTAATGTATTTAGATGGTCCCTCGTTGGGTGCATAGATGTTAATAATTGTTAAGTCTTCTTGGCTGATTGATCCTCTTATCATTATGTAATGTCCTTGCCTATCTTTTATTACTTTATTTAATTTAAAATCTATCGTGTCTGAGATGAGAATGGCTGTTCCTGCCCTTTTTTGTGGACCGTTAGCCTGTATGATAGTTTTCCATCCTTTCACTTTAAGTCTGTGTTTATCTTGTTGTGACAGATGGGATTCTTGCAAGCAGCATATGGTTGGGTTATGTTTTCTGATCCATCCCCCCACCCTGTGCCTTTTGATGGGTGAGTTTAAGCCATTGACATTTATTGATATTATGGATTTAATGTATTGTAGTGCCATTGTTCTAAAAAACAATTTGTTTGCTCTGATATATTACAAGTATTATAGTGATGTTCTTGTTTATAAGAGGTCTTTTAATACCTCTTTCAGGGCCGGCTTGGTGATAGTTGCCTCCTTTAACTGTTGTTTGTCTAAGAAGGTTTTGATCCCTCCATCTAGCTTGAATGAAAGTCTAGCAGGATATATAATCCTTGGTTGAAACCCTTTTTCATTCAGGGCTCGATAGATATCTTGCCACTCCCTTCTGGCTTTTAGAGTTTGAGTTGAAAAATCTGCAGAAAGTCTTATGGGTTTTCCCCTGTATGTGACTTTTTGTTTCTCTCTTGCAGCCTTTAGGATCCTTTCTTTATCCTTACTTCTTCTCATTGTGACTATGATGTGTCTTGGTGTTTTCAGGTCTGGGTTGATTCTGTTTGGTACTCTCTGGGCCTCTTGCACCTTGATATCCTTTCTGTTATTCAGGTCTGGGAAATTTTCTTGTATTATTTCCTCTAGGATGTTTGCTTCCCCTTCCTCTCTTTCTTCCTCTGGCAGGCCAGTTATACGAATGTTACTTCTTTTGAGATCATCCCATATGTCTCTGTTGTTGTTTTCAGTGTCTCTCAATCTCTTTTTAAGCTCTTTCACCTCTTTCTTAGTTTTCTCTAACTCATCCTCTGTCTGACTAATTCTGTTTTCTGCTTCTGTTAGTCTGCTTTCCCTTGCCTCAGCTTCTTTCTTCATTACAGCTATTTCAGCTTTCAGTTCTCTAATTGTCTCAAGATAATCAGTATTTTCCTTGGGGGTCTCAACTGTTGTTTCCCTAATACTGCCATTTCTTTCCTCCAATGTTGTTTTCATTTCTGTGATTAATAAGTTTATTATTGCTTGCATACTTTTCTTATCTATGGTTACTTCTGACTGATTTGTGGTTTCTTCTGGGCTCTTGTCTTCATTCATTGGGGTAGCAGTTTTATTTGTTTTTAATCTACCCATTTTTTTTTAATTTATGTGTTTCTCTCTCTTTTTTTTTTTTTTTTTTAATGTTCTGTTGTTCCTCAGTTGTTGTGTTTTGAGCACAAGTAACACTGTACTAAATACCTTTATGACAATTGCACTCACCAACCTCCGGAATAACCGTAGCAACTGAAGTAAGTATTGAAGGAGTTTAATCGTTACCAGTTAGCCAAACAATTTCTCCAGTCCGTGAAAAAATAGTAACCAAATCCCAGTGAAGAAAGAGAAAAGGAAGAGAGGATAGCAAGAATAGACAGTTATGCAAATTTACTATCCAGTGTATATTCTAAGGGTAACAAGAGTGTAAAGGGAACTAGAGCAGAGATACACACATAGAGAGTCCACTCTGGGTCAGATTTCTTCCCCAAAGTAATTCACAAATTCAGAAAGGCAAAGAAGAAAGGAGTGTATGACAAGATTAAAAAAAAAAAAAAAAAAAGAGAGAGAGATTGAGAGAGATAAGAGAGAGAAAAGGGAGAAGATAGGAAGAAGAGTTGTAATTAAAGAGCAGTGCGAGGAACTTCCCAAATGTGTATCAGTGAATTAACAAAAAAAAAAAAAAAAAAAAAAAAACCCTGTTTGGTGGTATGGGGTATCCTGCTAGTAGCTGGTCCCAGGCACTGCTTATGGGGGGAGGGGGGGCGGCGGGAAGGATGTATGCTTGAAAATTAAAAGGAAGAAAAAAGAATTTTTTCCCCCTACTCTAATTCTTAACCCAAATTAAGTTATAGAAACATCCTTGGTATGACCGTTATGGCCCCTTATTGGATGGCCTGCTAAAGGCAGAAAATCCTATTGTTTACACGAGATGTGTCCGGAGCTCAAAGGCTGGCCGCTTCTGCTTCTCCGGGCGCCATTTTCCGGGAAACCCCGCCCTCCAGACTTTTTTAAAGGATTTCTCAAAAATGAAAACTAGCTCCAAGTCCTTTGATCCAATGAGAGCTATACTCAAGAAGTCTTTGGATCCACCCTCAGGGTCGCGGTGGACCCTGGCGACTCCCAAGAGGCAGCCCCCGAGCTAAAGTGCTCTCTCCGGGTCCTCTGCCCGCCGCGCTCTGCAACCGGCGGAGGAGCCGCCTTCCCGGGCGGGAGGAGGACAATGCCCGGCGCACTCGCCTTGCCTGGCGCCGCCTGGGAATTCTGGCGCCCCGCTAGTCCGTGTCACCTTTGCTCTAATTGTTAACCCAAATTAAACTGTAATCACTTCTTTGGTGCTCCCCCCTTGTTGACTGGCCTGCTAAAGGCAGAAAATCCTACCTTTGCCGACGATGCTATCAGAGCACTCGCTGTTAGCGACTTCTCAGGCCGTCGCCATATTACCTCCCCCCGGACACATTTTTATGGCAGTTTTACAGAGAATTATTCTGCAAAACATGATTGTAAATATTCACAGTTAAAGCATTAGAACTTAATAACATTAACAAACATAATGTGGCTTTCCACTGGAAAGAAATAATCTCTGTGACAATTTGCATTGTCACCCAAAGATATGCACAGCCCGGGTCCCTGTGCATTGTATTATGTGCATTCAACCAGGTGTGACACCACCTGACCCCACTTTATGCTGTAATTTGGAGTTACAGTTTTATTTCTTCAACTGGAGACAGAAGGAAATAGAATTGGAGAGACAGAGAGAGAGACATCTTCATCACTGTTTCACTTCTCATGAATCTTTGTCCTGAACTTTGGGACTGGGACTTGAACCTGGGTAGTCATGCAAGGTAATGTGTGTACTCTATTGGTTGTACTACTGCTTCAGTCATAGAGTTATAATTTTTCCCTACTTTATTGGGTGTGGTTAGTGGTTTACAATATAGTTACTGACATGTAGGTACAAACTTTCATCTCATTGCAAGACACACTCTTCCCCTACTTAAGGTCCTTTTTCATAACCATGCCTCAGATGTCCAGTCCCCTTCTATACCATCCTTTCTTTTATTGCCAAGGGCCATTAACTTTGGTGCAATATACCACACCCAGTCCAAATTGCACCTTATGTTTTTCCTTAATGCTCTTGCCTTTTTATTGTTCACCTGTGATTGAGATCATCTGATATTTGTCCTCTTTCTGGATTATCACAGTGAACATGATGCTTTTGTCATTTGTCCAAAATGTCAAATAAAGGAATTTATTTTTATAATTTTTACTGCTTCACAGTATTCTATTGTGTATATACATACCACAACTTTCTTAGTGATTTGTCTGCTATTGGTCATATGGGTCCTGCCAAGTTTGGGCTGTAACATATTGTGCTTTTATGTTCATAGCTATGGACAGGTCTCTTTATATAGATACTTTTATTTCCTTTAGATAAAAATTAATAAAGAAAAAAAAGAATCAGTGTCAATAAAACTCCTCATCCAGAGACCATCCACCATTCTCATCCTGCCTGAGAATTCTCTGTTTTCTTGAATTAATTAAAAAAGTTAACCTGCTAGAAAAATAACCTTGAGAAGAATTCGTAGGTCATAAGGTAGGTCCATTTCCAGTGTTCTGCTGAATCTCTAGATTGTTTTCCACAGGAGTTGGACCTGTTTTCATCTCCACTAGCCATATAGGGAAATCCCTTTCTCCCTACATCTTCTCCAACAGCTGGTATTACTGTCCTTTTTAACATCTGACATTCTCACAGGAGCAAAATGGTATCTCGTTGTTTTTATTTGCATTTCTCTGATCATTAGTGACTTTGAGAAAATTTTCATGTCTATTGGGCCTTTGGATCTCTTCTTTGGAGAAGATTTTGCCCAAGTCTGGAATTTAAATTCTTTTATTATTATTATTTATATTTATTTATTACCTTTTGTTGCCCTTGTTGTTTTATTGTTGTAGTCAGTATTGTTGTTATTGATGTCATCTTTGTTGGATAGGACAAAGAGAAATGGAGAGAGGAGGGGAAGACATAAAGGGAGAGATAAAGATAGACACCTACAGACCTGCTTCACAGCCTGTGAAGTGACTGCCCTGCAAGTAGTGGGGAGCCGGGGGCTCGAACCAGGATCCTCACACTGGTCCTTGCGCTTTGTGCCATGTGCGCTTAACCCTCTGCGCTACCGCCCGACTCCATGGAATTACAATTCTTTTTTTTTTAATATTTTATTTCTTTATTGGGGAATTAATGTTTTACATTCAACAGTAAATACAATAGTTTGTACATGCATAACATTCCCCAGATACCCATTTAACAATACAACCCCCACTATGTCATTCATCATCTTTCATGGACCTGTATTCTCCCCACCCACCCACCCACCCACCCCAGAGTCTTTTACTTTGGTGCAATACTCCAATTCCATTTCAGGTTCGACTTGTGTTTTCTTTTCTAATCTTGTTTTTCAACTTCGGCCTGAGAGTGAGATCACCCCATATTCATCCTTCTGTTTCTGACTTATTTCACTCAACATGATTTTTTCAAGGTCCATCCAAGATCGGCTGAAAACGGTGAAGTCACCATTTTTTACAGCTGAGTAGTATTCCATTGTGTATATATACCACAACTTGCTCAGCCATTCATCTGTTGTTGGACACCTGGGTTGCTTCCAGGTTTTGGCTATTACAAATTGTGCTGCCAAGAACATATGTGTACACAGATCTTTTTGGATGGATGTGTTGGGTTCCTTAGGATATATCCCTAGGAGGGGAATTGCAGGGTCATAGGGTAGGTCCATTTCTAGCCTTCTGAGATTTCTCCAGACTGTTCTCCACAGAGGTTGGACCAATTTACATTCCCACCAGCAGTGCAGGAGGGTTACTTTGACCCCACACCCTCTCCAGCATTTGTTGCTGTTACCTTTTCTAATGTATGACATTCTCACAGGAGTGAAGTGATATCTCATTGTTGTCTTGATTTGCATTTCTCTGACAATCAGAGACTTGGAGCATTTTTTCATGTGTTTCTCGGCCTTTTGGATCTCTTCTGTGGTGAATATTCTGTCCAAGTCCTCCCCCCATTTTTGGATGGGGTTATTTGTTGTCTTGTTGTTGAGTCTGGCAAGCTCTTTATATATGTTGGTTATTAAACTCTTATCTGATGTATGGCATGTAAAGATCTTCTCCCATTCTGTGAGGGGTCTCCTGGTTTGGGGGAATTACAATTCTTAAATGAGAAAATAATATTTCCTTGTTGGACAAACCAGTGGTTAAGGTTATACATTCTGGATGTAGTTAGACATGTCTCCTTTGCCACCTACTAAGGTCACTAGCCTGTGCTAAGTTTTAAATAATGATGGAAGGAAGGAAAAACTACACACTTAGTTCACATTCAGCTCTATTATTTTCCTCAAATCGGGGATCATTTCTTTGTTATATTCCCAAAGAACCCAGGAAAAGATTATTATATGAACCTTACTGATAATAGGATACTTAATAAAAGGAAATAGTATATCTCTAGCCACAATCTCTTCCAGGTGAATATATCCTAGAGTGTAGAACATCTGATAACGGTGATGAGATAAACAGAGATTGACTTATGTCTCTGTAAGGTAAAATAAAGACCTGTTATGGTGGTGTGGTTGTCACGCAGACTATCCAGTGTTACTGTGATTCCACTCCTCTCATTACAGAAACTTGAATGTGACTGTGGAACATATATAGAAGTGGTATGTGCCTCTGCTTGTCAGAAACCTCTAAGAGAAATCACTGTTTATCATGTTTTATTCTCTATGCTGTTTTGATTTTGGAAATTCATTTGAAGATGGAATCTTTATCAGTTTAGTTGTTTCAAATGCACTGTCCTCCTTGCCAACTACTTCTGACACAGAGCACAAAGAAAATAACACTAATTGTTTTAAGTCACTGAAGTTTTGAGGTTATTTATTATTGTGGTGACTTTGTTCATATGACTAATACACATGGATTCTTGGAAAATATTGAAGACAGTTAAGGCCAGAGTCACACCAGGAACTGGATGAATCCAGCAAGCAATCCAAACAGATATCTCCATGTCTGGAGAAAATGGTAGCAGATAGGAATTAGGTTAGCACATGAAGTTCCAAGTCAGTGCAACTAATGGTTTGAAACCACTTTTAAGACAGACCTTAAAAAATAAAATGAATGGACTCCATGAACCAGTCTTGTAGAACATGTGCAGTGGGTCTTAAAATGAAGGCTGGTTTTCAGAGCCTGGCAGTGGTGCACCTGGTTAAGTGCTCACATTACAATGTGCAGGGACCCAGGTTCAAGCTCCTGGTTCCCACCTGCAAGGGGAAAGTTTCACGAGTGTTGAAGCAAGGCTGTAGGTGTCTTTCTGTCTCTCTCCCTTCCCTTCTCAATTTCTCTCCATCTCTATCCAATTATAAATAAATAAAATAAATAAATAAATAAATAAATAAATAATCCTATTGTCATGTAGGAACATTCATTTTCTGTAGTGGATGCCAACTCGAAGTTGGGGAGGGTGATCAATGGTAGAATACACAACTTGCATGCATGAAGAGCTGACTTTATCTTTGGCACTGCATGTTCCAGGTCAGTTCCCTGATTCTTTCTCTTTTCTTTTACATAAAACCGAAGTTTACAAAGAAGTACCAAGGAAATCTAATATTCTTTCAACTACTATTCTCACTGAGCTATTCCTAGGTTGTCTAAGTTTATAACTGGTAGAGAATATCATTGTGACCAGCTAGTTAAGTCTAGAGAATAAAGGACCTTACATAAAGAGAACATAGTTTGTTCTATTCTCTCTGTTGACACGATGATATCTATATCTATTTTTCTAATGGTATGTTTTCATGAAGCAAATTCTAAATTTTCATTTATCAAATCAAGTAACAGTTGACTGTTGAGGAACACTGTAGTGTATGTATTTGAAAATTAATAGCTATATCCCTTACTTATTTATCTATGAAGGTGGTGAAATTCCTATTTTTTTTCAATTTATGTATATATGATTATCACTGGTATTGGTTTAATTTGAAGTTTCGTTCTTAGGATTAAATTTACCCAAATTTCTAGTTCACTGAAATTCTTTGTATTTTTTTTCTGAGTATATATATCTAAGCATAAAGGCAAAAATCTTAGCATGTGTCAAGCCGTGATGTAATTTTGCAACCATTTTTACACCAAACATATGGAGCAAAATATATTCCAATTGCAATAGGTATACATGAATTTATTTATACTAAATATTGTTAAATTTTCTTTTTTTAATATTTATTTTATTTATTTATTCCCTTTTGTTGCCCTTGTTTTATTGTTGTAGTTATTATTGTTGTTGTTGTTGTTGGATAGGACAGAGAGAAATGGAGAGAGGAGGGGAAGACAGAGAGGAGGAGAGAAAGATAGACACCTGCAGACCTGCTTCACTGCCTGTGAAGCGACTCCCCTGCAGGTGGGGAGCCGGGGTTGGAACCGGGATCCTTATGCTGGTCCTTGTGCTTTGCGCCACCTGCGCTTAACCCGCTGCACTACAGCCCGACTCCCTAAATTTTCTAATATTTGACTAAATTTGTAAAATATCTATCTTCTACTGTTAATACATCCCAAGTAAGCATATTAAGATACAGAAGACTTCTTCACAAAATATGTACATTGAAAATTCAGTATCTCTACACTGCTGTCTTTTGTATCTCATGAATTAAGGAGAAATTATTTCTAAACTCTACCACCCCACTGGTGGGCATTCCTCCCTATACCCTCTTCTTCTTGAACTATATATTTATATATCTAGCTGTGAGAGTCCATAGATGTATAATACCAAATATTATCTGAGAAAGTGGAAGGAGCAAAGTCTTATACTATATTATAATCCTCCTCAGAGTTGATTAAAATGTGATCTACTTTCTGGAAATGCTCTTGGACTCAGTCATAGTTTTTTACTTAATTAATATATTTCTTTCTTGTTATTATTTCTTTTCCTGTATTTTATTTGGCTTTATATTACTATTCTTCTCTTTTAATTCTTTGAGATTAATACTTAGCATAGTAGTCATCAATCTTGTGCATACTGTGTATCTATTAAACTTAAATATGAGTCTCTCAATTGCATATCACAATATTGATATCTTATTACTTTTGAATATATAATGTTTAAAATTAATAGCAATTTTTCAAAATATTACTCTTCAAATATATTATTTAATACTCAAATGCAGGTCACATTTGTGGCTTAAAATTTTAACCCTGACATTACAAGATTCCTTGCTCTTAAACTTGTGCTTAATGAATGTGATACCTTGATACTGGTGCCCCAGATCTTGAGACATGATCATTGCCTGGCTACTCTTGGCTTTGTCTCCTTTTCCATTATTTTTTTTAATTCCTCCAACACTCTTGCCGTCAACCTTCCTGGCTTCAGACTGTCTAATCTCGCTATTGTCTCAGCCTCACCTACTCTGTGGTGCTTCAAGAATCATCCCCTGACACCGGTATTCTCAGATATTTGGGGGCTTCTCTGCAATATGTTTATACCCCTATTGCTATTTAATAACAGAATATATATTTTTAAATCATGTATAAATTTAAATGTACCACAAAACATTATTTTGCTTCTTCTCATGCAAGCAAGAATATCTGCAGTGTTCTTTACCAACACTCATAAAGCTCTCAAAGCTTCATGCAGTTCAATCTTAAAAACTTGGCACTTCACCAGAAGAATCCACTTCTGATGAGTAAAAAGAATTGCTATTCAAAAATACCTGAGAAGTACACACTGAATTTAGGGTACATTTAATACCTTATAACAACTATTAGGAAATTATATTCTATTAAATAAAGCCTTTCTTATTTCCAACTAGGATATGTTTGTGACAATGAAGAGCATTGATGACTGTACATTCTGTATTCACTGTAAGTATTTGTGATTTATTTTGGCTAAAATATAATGTGAGACAGAGAGCTACCTGATTTTGGACTGATATTAACTATTTACAACTTTGTATGAGAAAATATGAATAAATGCGATCTTAAGAAAAGAGTAAAATATAAGAAAGTGGTACATTTTATAACTATTATACATGAAGACTGTAATATATATATATATATATCATAATTTTTCTCCTGGTTTACAGAAACTCAGTGTTTTGAATGAGTATTTACTGCAGAATTTCTTAAGGGTCCATGGAGAGTCTCAGTCCTTTGCCATCTAGATGTAAATCCCTATAATTCTTAAATCAGGCAACAGGTTCTGTTCCACATTTTATGTTGCTTGTATTAAAAGCACTACCAGAAATGAGTAAGACTTAATACCAAAATGAGAATGAAGTACGATTTAAAAATACAGTAAAGAAGAGAGGGAGGGATTTCTTTGGAAGTGAAATAAATTATAAATTAGTTAGAACCATGGAAGCTTAGCTTTAGGGGAACAGAGAGTGTCCCTTTAAACTGTAGAACTGCAATTGATCCCTGTATATTTCTGGTATCTTTCCCTTTGAAAGCAGAATGAGAGCCAAGATCATTGGCTGTACTGTGAAGCTGTCACATCTCAGTACTGAAAGGGAACAGTGCAAGTGAATTGAAATAGTCTCTACTTTTCTATTCCATATTGCTAAGAGCTTTGAGAATGATGAAGTGAATGCTTTATTTAGGGATAAGTGAGATACAGATCCCTCTAATTTGACAGCGTTTCTGCCTCCGGAGTGAGAAAGCAGCAGAAGCAGCAGCAGTAGAAGCAACAGCAGTAGCAACAGCAACAGCAGCTGTCTGCTGAAGTCCTATAGATTCTTGATCTCTAGTTATTTCTGTGGAACTCCACCTGGCTTTGAGCACTGTTCAACGTCCTGAAACATGAATCAGACGGCCAGCGTGTCCCATCACATCAAGTGTCAGCCTTCTAAAACAATCAAGGTAGGATACTGGTTTTCATTTAAAAAAAAAAAAAAAACTCTGCTTCTAAGCATATGCGTTCGTTGAATATACCGTCACATTGGGCATTGGAAAGACAGCATTGACAGTCAGACCTAGTTGGCTTGAGTTTGAATAGAGGTTTGGATCTAAGTAAAGTGTTGGTTTTATTTGCATGTGCATTTAGCAAGAGAGTAGTTTCCACTGAGGAGTACTTATACTTTGATGACTTTTGACTTTTTAAAATTTGTGGATGTATCTATCAATGGTATATTTTAGGAAGAAAGTTTATTGAGTTTCTTGGAGAGTTTCTAGTTTATGATGGTCGTCTTTATGGAACTAGCTAAGAATTTGTGAACTGCTGGAGATAGATATTAAATTGAATGCAAATCTGATAATAGTATGTCATTTCATGTGGATTTGAGATTTCTTATAATTTCTAAAAAAAGTGTATATATCACTCTTAGCATTGGACTAGTGGTTATAGTAAAGTGATTGTAATTATTGACTAAAGGAAATATACAAATACTATGTTCTCATATATACTAAACTACTATGTAGTTCAAGAATCAGTGATATTCAGGTACTTGTTTCAAATTTGAGAGTTTTCTGTACCAGAAAAAACAAAAAACAAAGACCAAGCTCTGCATTGGTATTGAATAATGTTTTTGTCTATCTGTTTGTTTTTACTCGGGATTTTCTTAACTGCAAAGAGAATGATAAATAACCAGGTTTCTAATGAGAGGTTCAGTCCACCTTCCTATTTTTCTGTATTGAGTTATTTTCTATGTAGAGGAAGGGCATGCTGTGGAAATTGATAGGCTTCTGCAAACACTTTTATTGTAAAAAGATAACCTGGTGGATCATCTTGTACTGCAATCTCACATTCACATATAGTTGTATACTTTTTACTGAGATTCCAAAATTTGAGAAAAAAAAAACTTTTTGTGACTATTTAATTGTTTGGTTTTTGACTCAGACTTTAAAAAAATACTGCATATAATATTACTGCCAACAGAATATGATTTTCAACAATAAACATTTTTCTTCTCAACTTATCCTTTGTCAGTCAGTCTTTCAGTAATAAACAGAACATGAACCAAACATTTCATTTATCAGAAGTTATTTTTAAAAGTAGTGATGTCCAGCATCTATGAAATGATGCATTTTTATCATACACTAAAGTCTTTTATCATACATAAACAGAGTTGACAAATCATGAAGAGCCCAAGCTCAGATAATTTATACTATCTCTAATGGCAAAAGCAGAATCTTTTTCATCATTGAAGTTTCTACACTGTGTCCAAGTTTAAAGATAAAATATTCAGCTTTAGAAACTTAAGTTTTCCTGTATATTCTAGGTACTTACATATGCCAATTATATAAGTATTTCACCACTTAACAATGCCTAATAGAAAATATATGATGTTCCACATTGTGAAATATAATCGCTAAGAGGACACAAGTGTCAATTTATAGTGAGATAAAATTAACAGTCTAGCTATCTACACGTAAATACGTTTAGATCATCTTAAAATGGAAAGAGATTTTTCTCTTTAAGTGTTGGAGGTCATCGGAGTCTAGTTCTACTTCCTGTAACTTAAACACACTTCCCTTATTGGTGTCCCGGCATCGACAATACTGAGACAAACTGTGGAAACAGAAAAAAACATGTTTCTGGTTTAAGGGTTTTGCATCTTCTTGCTGATCTTGCAGATGCTGGTTTTTTATTCTAACTGCAGCCATTGAACTGAAAAGAAAGGCATCATAAAAATTGGACATCCCACTACTTAGCAATGTATTATATTAATGGTCTAATGATGGAAACTTGAATCAAAGCTCTGGATGATTTGGCTAATAGTTGTACAAGTTAAGGCCTCTTGTGCTCCCCTCACCTCCCTGTATTGGCCTGGAGAGCAAGAGATGCTTGTTATATGTTCATAAAGTATATATAGTTGCAAACCATTAAACTATTAAGGGAGTAATTACTCGAGTATTTTCCAATTTGCAACAGTAAAAAAGGATGAGTAGAAAAGCTGTCTTACTTCAAATAATGTACTCAATTATGAAACATTTATTGCTTTTGGAATTTATACTAAAAATGGCTATCTATATTTAGGAAATGCATTAGCCCATGAACAAAATGCAGTAACAACCTAAGGAAAAGTCCCAAGATGAAAGGTTTTTTGGAAGCTGTGAGATATGGGAGATCAAGAGGCTTTGAGTTCTTGGAATATGTTCTTGTGTTTCAAACACACTTTTCTTTTTTTAATTAAACTTTTCTTCACTTTTAATGTTACTAACTGGAAAAAAAAAAGGAGAAAGAAACCTCCATATGCAATCTGGTGGAGCAACAGATAATGATGAATGACCCACTTTGGTACTCTGTAAAAAGCATTTATTTAGTAACTTGTAAATTGCTTCTTTTTAGAAATTCTAAACCCTCAATAGAGTTTTTTTCCCCAAAATCTGTTATAATATACCTCTAGAGAACTGTTTCTCATTGTCAGTAAACACTAACTTCTTTCTATGATAGCTTAACTACTGTTAAAAAGAATAAAGTGAGAATGAAAAAAATGAATCGTATTGACTAAAAATAACTGTAGGGCCAAGAATGTGTAGAAGGAGAAGGAAAAGGTGTGTGCTTCCATTTGAAACTTAAAAAGTGATGATCTGTGGAGCAAAGTGCAAGGACCGGCTTAAGGATCCCAGTTTGAGCCCCTGGCTCCCCATCTGCAGGTGAGTCACTTCACAGGCAGGCAGTGAAGCAGGTCTGCAGGTGTCTATCTTTCTCTCCCCCTCTCTGTCTTCCCCTCCTGTCTTTATTTCTCTCTGTCCTATCCAACAATGAACAATATCAACAACAAATAACCACAACAAGGGTACAACAACAAAAGGGGGAAAAATGGCCTCCAGGAGCAGTGGATTCATGGTGCAGGCACTGAGCCTGAGCAATAACCCTGGAGGCAAAAAAAAAAAAAAAAAGTGATGATCTCTCAGTAGCACAGATTGAGAAATTGTTGCCAACCAAGGCTATTTGTTGTCTTGGTGGTAGCAGAGTTGGATAAAGAGGAATCTGGGGGAGGCTTAATGGAGTAAAATGGTAAACATTATTGAGGTCACTTGACATTTGTCTTTTCTTTAGTATTCTGGCTGTTCTCGGATTCAAGCAGTCTCTGACACATTTTTTTCTCCATATGTATTTGAGCAGATATGTTCCTGTAGTCAAAATGATAAGAGTAAAAGTGATGAGAGAATAGAGCAGAGAAAGTGAAATTAAGGTGCGCGTATGTTCGTAGAGCACTTTGGGGGGAATGTTGAAATCAATCTGCTCAAGAACTCCCATTTTAGAGCTTGTAAAGCAATAAAGCTTTTCCTGAAATGATTGCAAATCTTATCATAAAGGTAGCAGCACTCTAGAAAGTCTGATTTTTTTTTAACGGAATCCTTCTTTCTGAAATAGGAAGTTTTAGGAACTGTATCAAAATGCTAAACACAGATCCAATCTTAGCTTATTATAGACTTCATGTCTGAGTAGCTGTCTCATGTTGAGCAATGAGTTTGTTTTCCTTCTCTATCTTTGTTTTCCTCTGTTGCATTAGAAGCAAATTAAACCTTCCAATCAAATATTTGGACTTCATGGACTTTATTACTAGTATAATTGCAAATTTAGACCTCTACCTGAAAACATAGGCAATATTTCTAAATTTACTTAATCTTTTAATGTAAACATATCATTCATATAGTCCAAAGGCAGACATGTATATACTTTATTTTAAATTAAAAGTTATATATCCTCTCAGTTGATGACTCTTGGATAAGGAATGATATATATTATCGTGAAAGTTCTAAATTGTAGTATATAGTATTCCTTTATTACTCTTCTCACACACAGACACTTTGATATTGGTTTCTTTTCCATCCCCCCTGTCAAGGCCTGTCTGATTTATTATATTGTATTCTCATACGTACACTATAAAGTCAATGTATGAAAGGGTTCCAAGATATGAATGTTCTAATTTTTTTCTATATACTCCTGCTAGGGTAATGATAAGTTTTTCCAAAATGTTTTTTAAAGAGCCTTTAGGTTTTGAAATGACTTTAGACTATCTAAATATCGTGATGGATGACCAAATAATTTTTCTTTATGATCACCTGAATGAATTTTGTCTTTAATTTCTATGGGTAGTAAAACTTTTTTCTCACCACCCAATCCACAGTTCTATCCAAAGTTACAGTATAATAAACAGGAAATAAAATAAAAAGTGAAAATCATGTAGTAATTATTTTGTTATTATTAAATTGATAAGTCTGATGGTGGAGTAGTTTGAAAATTATTTATGTCCTAATATATCTGTGTTTTCTAGCATGTCACTGTAAAATGTTGGTATCATGACACTATCTTGGAATTGTACCAACTGGCATCTCAATATATGTTAACTTTACACTCCCAGCCTAGTGGATATGTACCACATCTGTATTTCACATGGTATTTAACCTAGTATCCAAGTTAGTCTCAAAGATTATGTTGTAGTCAAATATCAAAATTACCATCTCGAGAAATAAATGCAAACTGCATATAAGAAAAAAGTGCACTTTTGTGGCATCTTGATATGCCAAATATAAGATCTTTTCAGGCTATTTGGGCTGGGTGTCAGCAGTACTCCAGGTAGAGTACACACATCACCACGCGCAAGGACTTGAATTCAGACCCTTAGTCCCAGTCTACAGGAGGGGAAATTATACACATCATGACATAGTCCTACATACATCTCTCTCTCTCTCCCTTTGTCTCCTGCCTTTCCTTTCAAATTCTGCCTCTTATCAAAATGTGAAAGGGGATATCACTATTATTTGTAATACTAGGTCTAAAAATTTGAGCATAGTGTATTTCTATATCATACTTTCTTTAAGAAGGTCTTTGTTTCTAATACTAAGAACTTTAGTCATAAACAAAGCCAAACAGAAACAAAGAAGCAAACAAAAAAAGTGGTCTGGGAGGTGGCACAAGGTAAAGAAAGCATTAGATTCTCAACCATGAGTCCCTGAGTTCAATCATGTACCAGAGCGATGTCTGGTTCTTTCTCTCTCTTCTATCTTTCTTGTAAATAGATAACTAATTTTGTTTAAAAAGAAAAGAAAAGAAAACTTTATTATATTACAATATCAGCATAAACTCAGTTATACTAACGAAAGAGTTGATGACAGTATTCAGGGAGCTGTATAGTTATATTTGACAAGGCACAAATTTTTCAACAGCATTAGGGGAATGATCTAGTCTCCTAACTAGAAGATTTGAAGAATCCAAAAGAGAGGATTTACAAAAAATGAGAATAAAGGATGATATCTACTAGAATATTTCTCTCATATCTACTTTACATCTTTTTAATTACTCTGACACAGTTTCTAATATGCTAGGACAGAAAAATCATAGCTTGTGATAAAGATTATTAGAAATCCTGGTTATAATAAATTTTTAGTCATCTTCAGTTTATATTCATGATCAAGTATTAGTGATTTAAAAGACTTTAGGAAAATTTTATTTCAAATTATTATATAAGCAATAATTATTAAAATAAATATTGAAGGGTTTTGTTGTTTTTTATAAAAGAGCTACAGTGTTATAATAATTTTGATCAATTTTTGTGTCATGTTAACTTTATTCTCAATAAGATAGAATGTTTATTTTTATTTGAAATGTGTAGTGCTTGAACAGAAATTTTTAGATATAAATAAGATCATCTATTATAATATCTATATCAGGTACATTTAATAGGTTTAAACTATTTCATATTTAATTTACTACCTGAAAAAGTAATATATAGATTAATTCTAGAAATTCATCTCTTCCTTAAAGAGAAGGGACTCTTAAACTTGTGATAGCAAGTAACTGTTGTCACTGAAATAATTTTGTTCTACAAATGTAATATAAAATAAATAAGAGAATATAGTGCTAATGCAAGTGTAGTTCTTAGGTCAACAAGATCAAGGACATTAATATCCCTTTTGAATTCTTTGTAATGGAAACTCATAGACCTTGCTGAGACTCAGTCAATTAGAAACTCTGGGGTTAGGTTCCAGCTGTATGAGTTTTAAAAAGTCTAATGTGTTATTAGATACACTTCAAAGAATCAAAAATATTAATCGAAAGACTATCGAATAAGAGAAATAGGAGGCCAGACAGTAGAGCACCTGGTTAAGCATACACATTATAGTGCAAAAGGACCCAGGTCCAAGCTTCTGGTCCTCACTGAAGGGGGGAAGCTTCACTAGTGCTGAAGCAGGACTGCAGGTGTTTCTTTGTCCTCTCTCTCTCTCTCTTTGTCTCCCACTCCCCTCTCAATGTCTTTCTGTCTTATCCAATAATATAAAAAAATAGATAAGAGAAATGTGCACTATATCCACTTATAAGAATTGCTTGTGCTTGTCTCTCACAGGTGGAGTTAAAACAAATTCAGACGATACTTGGAGTCATTTGGTAGCATAAATTCTATGAGAGCTGAGTTATCATGAGGTTTATCTACTTTACCTGGTTTAGGGCCATATGGAAACTGATAGCTTTTACATTTTTTTAAAATTTTCTTTTTATGGCACAGAGAGGATTTGAGAGGAAAAAGGGAAAGAAAGAGTGCTTCACCATATGTGAAGTATCCTTCCCAACTCTAGGCCAGGTGGGGACTGAGGGCTTAAATCTGGGTCCTGGTGCATGGTCACATGTGCCTGCCCATCAGCAGTGTTTGATAATCAGGGAGATCATTATCCACACTACGCAGTAAGTGTGAGGGACAAGGGTCTGGACAACATCCTGACAGATTCCTCTGCAACTTGGCAAACTAACTATGGACAAGAATATCACCATAGTCTTTCTCTTCTTAATAAATTTTCTTCAGGATGTGAGTAGATGCTAAATTGGAAGGATATAGTTGACAGTAGTAAATCACAACTGGAATTATAGTAATCATCATTTTCAAATCTGGCTTTTCCTTGTCAGGCCTGGCATGGTGTCCCATAAACAGAACTAGATTTAAGCTAGGTGGTAAAATCTTCAATAAAGCATGGCTATCTTATAAAAAGATTTGTCTCTAAGAGACTCTTTATAGAACTCATGTTTATGTTTTTAATTAATTAATTTATTTAAGAAAGGAGACATTAACAAAATCATAGGATGGGGGGGTACAACTCCACACAATTCCCGCTACCCAATCTCCATATCCCATCCCCTCCCCAATAGCCTTCCCATTCTCTATCCCTCTGGGAGCATGGACCCAGGGTCCTTGTGGGTTGCAGAAGGTAGAAGGTCTGGCTTCTGTAATTGCTTCCATACTGAACATGGGTGTTGACTGGTCAGTCCATATTCCCAATCTGCCTCTCTCTTTCCCTAGCAGGGTGAATCTCTGGGGAAGTGGAGCTCCAGGACATATTGGTGGGGTCTTCTGTCCAGGGAAGCCTGGCTGGCATCCTGATGGCATAACAGTTATTACTGGGAAGAGAGGACACGTGAATACCACTTACTCTACTGTTTACAAATAAGGCAGATTGTTTGGACTTTCCTTTGGGTCATTCTTAGCTTGAATTCTTATTGTTACCCAGTGAATCCTGTGGCCATGAGGAAGACAATTAACTCCTTTTTTTTTTTTTTACCAATAGAATTGCAATAAGCTTGAATAACCTCCTGAAACAATAAATATATGTAAGTTCTTTGTATTATAATTTCATCTAGTATCATATTTCTTAAAGATTTATTCATTGATTAATGAAAGGCAGGAGGAGAGAGAAAGAACCAGACATCACTCTGGTATATGTGCTGCCAGGGATTCAGCTAGGGACCTCACACTTGAAAGTCCAGTAGTTTATCCACTGTGGCACTTCTCAGACCACACTAGTCGCATGTTTTTATGGGATATGACATTGTCATAGAGAGGTGTCTTGTGAAAATCAATTTTTATAGCATAAAAGCTGATGATTTTATTTGCAATTATTATCAACAGTGATACAACTGTTTTGAAGTCAGGTGAAGTTGAAAATTATCTTTTACTAGTATCATAACGTGCAAGTTTTTTTTTTGTCATGAGCCTGTATCTGAGGATTATGGAAGAAGGAGATTGAGTCTAAATGCCACTTAAAGTTCTGATTAATTCAGCTGAAAATGCAGTTACTCTTCTTGGTTCTGTGCTACATAAATAAAACATACATACCTGGTTTACCTACATAGATTGTACATGTAGTTAGATTAGAAGTTTTGTCCTGATGAAGCTATAGTCTTCTATATCCAAATTCACTGTTTCCTTTGCCACACCTACCCTGCCACAGAGTTGTCTTTTTAAAAATCCCTATTATTACATGCATTTCTATGTGGAATTTTCTTGCTTAATTTCTCCAGACTTCCTGAGGTATACCTCATCATTCTACTAGTCACTGTTGGGCTATGTAATCTTTTTCTATACCAGTTCAATAAAAAACTCCTAAGCCCAAATTATTTGTTTCTATGTAAGTCTCACCACTAGCTTTATATAAAAATATTCATGCATTTTTTTTAATGAAAGCCAGTGACTGGCATAGGGGAGTGCCAGGTACTGACCCTGGGGCCTCAAGCATGCTTCTCTGTTCTAATCTGAGTTATTTCCCTGACCCTCTCCTGTAACTTTTAGGCATAACAAACATTTCTAGTGGCTTGTGACAAAACATAGGCTAATATTGTTGAGAATGGATGTCTACTGTTAGTAAGATACAGATTTTGCAGGGTTAGTGCCTTTCCACAGTATGACTGAGGAAAGCCTGTGTCCATACAGAGACAATGTCTATTCTTTTACTTTAGATCTTGAGGTAGTGAAACAGGGAGCGGTTTCTACTGATTTTAATGAATAGAGTGTTGCAGGAGGACCATTGACTCTGGCACTTTAGTTAGGCTCTTTCTCTTCAGAAACTCTAATTTCTGTGATGAATAACTGCTGTTGGACTGAATAACACCAGTTCTTGCAATTCTGGTTTCCAGGATTTTGCCTTAAGAAAAATGGTCTCCACTTTATTTTAATAGAAAGTAAGTACTAGAAGAGTACTTATTGTATTTAATAGTTGGGCCCTTTACTTTGGTTTATAAAATGGTTGGAACAGTGAAAAAAAATAGTGTAAGCATCAAGGTAGGACATTATTTTTTCTGTTATGTGTTTCTTTTGAAGGAAATAATACCTGGTATTGGGGGTCGGGCAGTAGCACAGCAGGTGCGAGGACATAGTGCGAGGACAGGTGTAAGAATCCTGGTTTCGCCCCAGCTCCCCACCTGCAGGGAGGGAGGTTGCTTCACAAGTGGTGAAACAGGTCTTCAGGTATCTTTCTCTCTCCCTCTCTGTCTGCCCCCCTCCTCTCTCAATTTCTCTCTGTCCTATCCACCAACAATAATGGAAAAAAGATGACCGCCAGGAGCAGTGGATTTGTGGTGCAGGCACCAAGCCCCAGAAAAAACCCTCTCCCTCTCCCCCCCATTCTGTATTTCTCAATCAAAAAGAAAGAAATAGGAAAATAAAACCGTTACTGGAATAGTGGAGTTAGCCATAACTCTGGTTGCAAGTGAAAGAGACCATTTACTTAGTATATTTATTACTGATTATCCATTCAACAATGCCTTGTGACATATGATTGTCCTTCTCTGCCATTTCATTTAAGCCTAAAGTATGTTTGATTTTGGAGGCAGAATCATTGAAAAAAGTTCCTTCCTAGTTTCCTAATTAAATAAACCATGTAATGTGTTTAATACAGATACTTTTGGTTTTTTTGAAGGCTTGTTATCTCTCTGAGTGAACCTTGTTACACACACAGAGAGAGAGAGAGAGAGAGGGAGAGGGAGAGGGAGAGGGAGAGGTGCAACACAATGAAACCCTCCTTCATGTGTATCTGGACTGAGATAGAATATAGGTAATGTTCATGAGAAAGCAGGCACCTTCTTAGGTGAGCTATCTTGCTAGCTCTGCTTCTTCATTTATATATATATTTATATATATTAAAAATATATATTTAATATATATATATATTAAATATATATATATTTATCTTGATGCGGTGGCATTCTATTTTTGGACCTTTCTGATATTAACAATGGTTGATTCACATAAAGTGCACTTAGAGGGTTGAACAATTCCAGTTTGTACATATGAGGAATTCAGCCAGATAATAAAGAGCTTTTCCTCAACTCACATAGGAAAACTAGTACTTGAACTCAACTCATAAAAAATAAAATTGATATTCCTCTTTGCTTTCTTTACAAGTGGTCCTTATTGGATACTTTATAGAGCCGTAAGTATTGAAGTAAAAGCAAAATGGATACAGACTTTGAGTCCATGTATACTTCTGTCTTATCCTTATTCATCTTGGCCAAAGAACATGACTGTTCTAACCCAGAAAGATCACTAATATCCCTTTTAAATTCTTGTACCCAATTAAAAATAAAAAAAAAAAAAGTAGGTTGAGGCTATCATGGTATTAAGTTTGCTAATCTACAAGGTGGAAAGTTAGGGGAACTAAAACTCAAAAAAAGCCATTTCTACATGCCCAGTTTCTTTACAAAAAAGTCTTCTTCTTGCCACTCTATTTCACTTTGCTAGGTTTACTAGGAACTATTGTCTCAGAGTTGGCTCCTGGCAGAGCCTTGCAAATCTGTACTCAGTTCTTAAGGATTTCAATTTTCATTCTGTAGCATCTTGCTTGGCAATTGTCAAATTCTATAATAGTCAAGGAATTTCTGACTCTCCCCTTTTCATGAAACCAGATCCTCTGAGGATAGGAGAAACAAAAATAGACCACTCATGTCTTGCCTACCGTCCTGTCATATCTGAAATACAACTTTTTGAGAGTGACTTTGTTAAAGATTTTGACTTTCCTACTTATCATTTTTTAAAAGGAGATGAACTGCTGTGATGAAAATTCTGACATATGTATATTTTGTAAGCCAAAGTTTAAACTAGCTATTTCAGGAGGCAATATTGCATACTTGTTAATTGTATGCTTTGGAACCAAACTTTCTCAGTCCATATTCCAGGTTGCTACTTTTAGCAATATTATCTCAGATAAATTTGTTTTAAACATTGTGACCCTCCTTACTTCATCTACAAGGTAAGACAAAGATGATTTCTGTCCTAGTGTTACAGGAATTAAATGTCATATTGTATATATATTTTTAAATGCTTAGCTCCTTTGTCATTCCTACATTATTCCTAGGTATCATCTTTCATACATATTACAAATTAAAGATACAAATTATAAAAATAGATTAATAACTGATGACATTTTGAAATAAATTATAAGTAATAGATCAATAAATATATAACTACAGCAAGGAAATGATGTTAAATGGATTACAATATTCTAATAAAATTCTTACTGTAATAAGACAGTATGTTAGACATTAAAATATTATGTATTATATAAATCCAATCTTAAGTGGGCTTTAACTATCTGTTTTTACTGTTACATCCAGAGGACTAGGGATTTTACTTAATAAGTGAAGGCCTGATGTGTGAGAGATGACTTTCTAGAAGAAGTGTCAATGTCATTGAAAGATATTTTCTGGAGTTAGGTGGTGGTGCACTAGAGCAAGCTCACTGGTGCACTGGAGCAAACACACATAATAGAAAGTGCAAGGACCTGCACAAAGATCCCAGCTGGAGGCTCCCCACCTGCAGGGGAGTCACTTCACAAGCAATGAAGCAGGTCTGCAGGTATCTGTCTTTCTTCATCTCTGTCTTCCCCTTGCCTCTCAATTTCTCCCTCTCCTACTCAAAAAAATCGAGAAAAAAAATGACCACAGGAGCAGTGGATTTATAGTGCAGGCACCAAGCCCCAGCAGTAACCCTGGAGGTCAAAAAAAAAAGTCATATCCTGTATTTAATAGTTTTAGAGATAAAATTTATATATAATCTTAATAATTAACATATGTTTCTTCAGAACACATTCATATTATGAGAAAATACAGCTATAAAGTCAAGTTGATACTACTCTTGCTAACTAATAAATTCTAAAAATGTTAAGGAAAGCATACAGCTTAAAAAGATTTGGCTAAATGTTTACAGAATGTTTGTTGAAGACATTTACTATATCTGCTTTTTTTCTTTCTCTCTCTCTTTCTCTTTTCCTTCCTTCCTTCATTCCTTCCTTCCTTCTTTCCTCTCTTTCTTTCTCCCTTCCTTCCTCCCTCCCTTCTTTCTTTCTTTCTTTCTTTCTTTCTTTCTTTCTTTCTTTCTTTCTTTCTTTTTCTTACCAGAGTACTGCTCAGCTCTGGCTTATGGTGGTGCAAGGGAATGAACCTGGGACTTGGAGCCTCGGGCAAGAGAGTCTCTTTGCATAACCATTATGCTATCTGCCCTCTGCCACTTTATCTTTCTTCTGTTTTTCTTCCTCTTTTCTTGAGTGGTGAAGACAGTTAAATTCTACTATCATCAGATGGCATCTGGGAAAACTGCTTGGTTCCCATGGTCCATTTTGTGGCATGTTATTCCTTGGTGAGTGTAAACAGCAGTAGAGTTAAACTCATTTTCAACTCCAAAGACTCCCTTATAAGCCATTCACCAATATCAAACTGAGAGAGATTTTATCTTATATTTTCTCCTGCAGATTATAAACAGCAATATGTTGAGATGATAATGGAGTTGCATATGGAAAAAAGTTAGTATCTTATTTCTTGAAAATCATTCCATTGCAAGCAAATACAGTTGCGATGATTCTTCTGTGATTTCTTAAAAATCTAAGAGTATGTGTTTGAATTGAAATACCTAGTCAATTTTTATTCTTTTTAAAAAATACTAACAAAAATTTCAGCATTAGCTTAACTGTAGTCCCTTTGCACTTGTGCATTATGTGTACAATTTAAGGTTAGTGGGTAAATATATATTTAATTAAGACACTTCCTCTGTCAAATATTTATTTGTTTGAAGTAATACTGAAAATATAAAGATTTAGATGTGCCTACTAAATAAACAGTTAAAGAAAAACTAATGAAAATTTTGAAAAATAGAATGATAACAGATTGAATGTTTGAACTATTTACATAAACATTTTCAGTCTCTGCTTTTTATGGAAAATATAGAAGCCTGAGCATTATTCACTTCTAGTCATTAAAGACCAATTCCCTAGGCATTTCTTTTCAAATGTTAAGTCTTGTAACTTATTTTGTTTCTCTCTGTATGTGAAAATTTCTCTCTGTATGTGAAAATAATAAAGTTGCATATTTTTAGTAAACTGCAGCCATTCACTCATTTAGTTTGTTGATTTCTTTAATTAATCCAAATTAGAGATTATATGCTTCTTTCCAAACATGATATATCTTTAAGCCAATTAAATGAGAGTTTTTGATAAAATTTTCCCCTAACAGAAAGTAAGTAATTGAGATATAATTGTTTTTAGATGAAAAATAACTGCCACTTTCATGGAAAATGTGAATTTAATGCAGATGATTTCTATGATTATGCTTTTTATGTGTCTTTTTATACCGTTGGTTTGGAAGCATTCATAGAACCAGTAGAGGCAAAAGCATCATTAAAGCAAACATTAAGTTTGTTTTAGTGTTTGGCAACAAATACAGTCTGTCAAATAAGTACTAGTTAATATTAAAAGTTCATGCAAGATTGTAACATAAAGAGTTTATTTAGTTTCTTTAAATATGTCAATTGGAAATTTCAATGGATTGGCTCTCATTTAGCACTTATGTTTCTCATGATTTTCAGCAGATAAACTTTGAGAAAGTTAAGAGCCATGTCTTCCCCTCCACACACACCCAGACTGGCACAGCCTGCGAACCAGACTCTTAATGAGCCTACTCCTTTCCTTTTTTTGGCAGGATCACTGGTGGGAAGCACTTTAGTGCCCATAGGGTTTGTTGAGTGAGCGGAGCAAAATATTTCTTTTGAGTCGTCGATGAAAGAGAGGGGAGATGATAAAAAATTGGCTGCCTTAAATCTCCCCTGTTCATGTTGATTTAAAAGGAGAGAACAACTTTCTTTATCATGTTTGTATTTTCTGTCTCCTGTTACTAGGATTTAATTACTTGTAGGGGCTGAGTGGTAGGTAGTGTGCCCAGTTGAGTTCACATGTTACCACCCACAGGGATCCAGGTTTAAGCCACGACTCCCCACTTGCAGGAGGGTAGCTTCAAGGGAGGTGAAGCATGTCTGCAGGTGTCTATCTATATCTCTCCCTTTCTATCTCCCCCACACCTCTCAATTTGTCTTTGTTCTATCAAAAAAATGAAATGAAATGAAATAGGAAAAAAAAGGCCACTGGAATCAGTGGATTTTTTGTGCCTGCAACAACCCTGGTGGAAATATTAATACAAACATCTCTAATTAATTGGTTTCCTCCACTAGTCACCCTTTTCTATACACTGTCTCACTTTTAATAAGATCATATTCTTTATATTCATTCATTTATTTTTAATTGCCACCAGCGTTATTACTGGAGCTTGGTGCTGGCACAAAAAATCCAGTGCTCACAGTGGCCATCTTTGCTTTTTCTTTTTTCTTCTCTTTTTTATTTATTTTTTCTTTTGGCTCTGTTTTATTTGATAGAACAGAGAGAAATTGTGAGAGAGCAGGGAGACAAAGAGGGAGAGAGAAAGAGAGACACTGTGATGACTTGCTAATGTAGGGTATCTGTCCATGGAAAGACATTTATGTTTGCCAAACATAAACACTGTAGTACTTACTTTACTCAATAATCCATTATTACAAATTTCTGTTGGAGTACCAATTGTCTATAGTGTTTATAGGTTTTAGATGTAGAACAGTAAAAATTCAGCTTATGTATATATTACATTGCAATTGCTACCAAAATCTAGTTTTCAGCTAGCACCAAAAAAGTTCATATCTTTTACCTTTCCCACCCACCTCATTTTCCTCTACCCTTCTGGAAATTACAATTTTGGTCTTACAACTAGGAGTTTGTGTTTATTTAGTTCACTTATTGTTTTGGTTCTTTACCTTCCACAGATGAGTACAATCATATGACATTTACTTAGAAATAATACAGGTTTGCCATGCTAAGAGTAGAGTGTTGGTACAAAAATCTTTTGTAAACTTAAATATTATAAATCGCTTGCAAGTGCTGTGCTCTGTCATTATATTGCAACCCTGGGATGCTGAAAAATATAATTTGAGGCAATGATTACCTTTTACTAATATAAAAATGTTTTAAGGATCCCCTCCAAAAACTATCTATCAAATCATGCCAAACAATACATAAAATGACACCAAAATAAGGATAATGTGCTGAATTGTAACTTGTTTGAAGCCAGTTTCTGGGAAGACACTTATTAGTGCCTATTTCTTCTAATGTGCACACACTGCCCCTCTAATGGCTTTTGCAAAACAAACACCAAACACTATTTTTACTTAACAACTTCTATTTTGATAATGAAAATCCTCTTAGGATTTCTTTTGGTCTGTGAAAAGCAGTACTAATGTAGGTCTCTCATAAAAGTTCACCGGAATAGTATGAACTTTCAAAAAGATGAGAAGCTGGGAGTCAGGAGGTAGTACAGAAGGTTAAGCGCAGGTGGCACAAAGCAAGGACAAGCAGAAAAATCCCGGTTTGAGCCCGCGGCTCCCCACCTGCAGGGGAGTCGCTTCACAAGTTGTGAAGCAGGTCTGCAGGTGTCTATCTTTCTCTCCCCCCCTGTCTTCCCCTCCTCTCTCTATTTCTCTCTGTCCTATCCAACAACAACAACATCAATAATAACTACAACAATAAACCAGCAAGGGCAACAAAAGGGAATAAATAAATAAATATTTTTTAAAAGATGGGAAGCTGTATCTTGTTTACACCAAATAAAATTGAATATACTTTCATTATTTACATAGTAGTTTAATGGAAATAGAGGCAAGAGAAAAGAACGTGGGAGGGTGGTAAGTGAGTGGTGTGTAGAGGATGGTCAGCTGGATGGGAAGTAATGAGACCTGGGCCATCTAAGACAGACATGTGTCCTCCAAGTGAATGGAAATGGAAAAGTATGGTGGCACTCATAATGGTTTAGAAGTAACGAGAACTGTCTATGCGGATGTAAGGATAAAGCAGGAGCAGGATGACTACATGAGTGAGGCTGAAGATAGACCACCCGGCAGAGTGCCAGGTCATGTGCATGACCCAGGTTCAAGCCGAACTCATATCACACTGCAGGAAGTGTCAGTGCTGTGGATTTCCCCTTTTTCCTTGTCTCCCTATCTGAAAAAAATTGGTATGGACAAGTATAGCCCTAGTAATCACCAAAACCTAATTAAATATGCAGGGCTTTATTAGAATAGAGCTGTTATTCTATACAAAAAAGTAATTTTCTTCTTTTCAAAATACATTTTGTTTTTGAGTAACTTAATATTTATAATCAAGTTACAAAGATAGCATTGAGAATTCCCACACACTTCAGTGCTTTCTGACTACTGTCAACAGGTTGCCTTTGTCAACTAATGAATCAACATTTCTAGGTTAGCATGAACTAAATTTCATAATTTATTTAATTTCATTATTGTTTCTATAGTTTCTTCTTACCACTTTAGGATACTGCTCAGAATATCACACATCACAGAATGATACATCTTTCTCCTCTGATCTGTGATGATATATGTATTTTTAGACATTCCTTATTTTTGATGACTTGGAAGTTTTGAGTCATTTTGTAGATATTTCTCAAGTTTCATTTGTCTGATATTTTTCTCATAATTTGACAAGGGTCATGGGCTTGAGGAAAGTACATCTTAGAATTCATTTGCCTTAAAATTAATGGCAACACACATTGTTAATATGTTAAACAGTTTAATAATATGCCACAACTCTCGGACCAACTTCACACCTTGTTAATATGTTAGGTAACTGTGTATACCCTTTCCACATCTTACTTTTGGCCCAAGTTAGTAAGGGCAGTCTACACTGACGAGATGGGCATTTATATGCCATATAGCTGAGATGGGGTATCTATGAAAATTATTCAGATTTCTTCTATTTAGAAATTTGTTTCTTCTAGTTTACATATTTACTCACTTATTTTTATCTATATAAATTCACAAACATCGGCATTGTACATGGTATTATTGCACAATATTATATCATTTTGTTCTTAAAATTGTTCTACCTTTATGTATTGGAAACTCATGTTAACTCCTGTGTCACTTCATTATGTTTGTTTCCTGAATAGTTTCTTACTCTCCTCAACTACTAGATGTTACAAACTTACCCGTATATTCCCTGGCCTACAACAAATCACTTTTCTAAGGAGTCTTGGTGGTTCCTTTTAATGGAAAATAATATTAGACATTAAAATATTGATGCCTGGTAGTCTTGTTATTGCTGTGGAATTGTTGCCTCTAGCTCCTGTCAGCAGTTATGGCATGTTGATGTGTCCACTAGCTGGTGCATGTGGACATTTCAATAATTATTTCTATACCTATCTGTATGTGCCCATAATTGAACATTTAAATATGAGTTCATGATTTTGTCTTAAACTCAATACTATACCATGCTAGTCTACAGCCTTTCATTCCAACTTTGAGAATCTGGATTTTTCACAAATGGTTATCCTTTTCTATCTGCACAGTAAGTTCAGAATTTTGAGTTTATATCCTCTAGAGATACAACTGTGATAGAGAGTAGGAGATAAATATCTGTTGCCTCTAGCCTTGTACTTTCTAGTAACTTTTGATGTTACTTGGTCCAACATGGTTATCCCATTATGGTGGGTTAATGGACTAGGGTACCATTGTTGATACATAGATACAGCTTCTCATATCCCCATGAAAAGTGCCTGCAAATCACTCTCACTCCCAGTTTGACAGCATCATGGACTAGGATTCCAAAGTTCTCCCAAAGGTCTCCCTTATACTCTTTCCCCAGAGTCATTTGCTTTGGTATAATACACCAAACTCAGTTCAAGTTTTGTTTTGTGTTTTCCTTTTCCGTCCTTATTTCTTAATTTCCACTTGAGTAGATCATCTAGTATTTATCCTTCTCATTTTGGCTTATCTCATTTAAAACAACAACTTAACCCATTCTTTTAAATGATGTTATGTCATAGCCCCCAACACACACACACACACACACACACACACACACACACATACACACACACACACACACACACACTGCAATTAGATTTTTTTTGTTAGAGTATGAATTCTATACTGGATTCTCCTAATGATACTAATTATTATTTTTTTTATTTAAGAAAGGATTAATTAACAAAACCATAAGGTAGGAGGGCTATAACTCCACAGAATTCCCACCACCCAATCTCCATAAACCACCCCCTCCCCTGATAGCTTTCCCATTCTCTATCCCTCTGGGAGCATGGACCCAGGGTCATTGAGGGTGGCAGAAGGTAGAAGGTCTGGCTTCTGTAATTGCTTCTCCACTTCTTCTTCTTCTAGCATTTGCCCTTCTTCCATAGCCAGTCAACAGCATCAGGTTGAGCCTGATGTAAAGTTTTGAGACCTCCTTTGAATCTGGAGAGGTGGCAGTCGTTGACTATGTGGGTCATAGTCTGTCTGTAGCCACAGGGGCAGTTCGGGTCGTCTCTGGCTCCCCAGCAATGGAACACTGGCCATGGCCTGTTCGATAGCAATTGAGGAGGGCCCAATCATAACTTGCTAGGTCAAAGCCGGGTTGACGCTAGCAGGGGTCTGTGATGAGGCGTTTGTTCTTTACCTCAGCTGACTGCCAACTCTGTTTCCAAGAGTCTGGAACAGAGAAGTTCAGTGTAGGTGTAGGGGACCAGATTGGATGACGAGATGTCAAGTGTTGGACAGGGTGGGCGAAGATATCCGCGTATATTGGCAGGTCCGGTCGAGCATAGACGTGGGAAATGAACTTAGATGATGCCGCATCCCAACGAATATCTGGCGGGGCGATGTTGCTAAGAACTGGCAGTCATGGAACCGGGGTGGAATGGATGGTTCCAGAAATTATCCTCATGGAGGAATATAATTTGGAATCGACCAAGTGGACATGGGGGCTACGGAACCATACTGGGGCACAGTATTCTGCAGTGGAATAGCATAATGCCAGAGATGATGATCGAAGTGTGGAAGCGCTCACGCCCCATGAGGAGCTGGCCAGTCTTGCAATGATGTTATTCCTCGCGCCCACCTTTGCTGCAGTTTTTATGAGATGTTTGTGAAATGACAGAGTGTGATCGAGAGTAACGCCAAGATAGACTGACTGGGCTTCATGCCGGATTCTCGTATCGCCAAGCTGCACATTAAGCTCACGCGAGGCCGAGGCATGGTGTAGATGGAAAACATGATACCGTTTTTGCAGTGCTAGGGATTAGTCGCCATTTTTTACAGTAATCAGATATCAGAGACATGTCTTTCGTGAGTGTTTCCCCAAGGATGTCGAACTTTGATGCCTGAGTTGCACAGCAGATGTCATCGGCGTAGATGAACTTCCTTGAAGAAGTTTCTGGGAGGTCATTGATGTAAATATTAAATAGCGTAGGAGCCAGAACAGAGCCCTGGGGGAGGCCACTTGAGACAAGTCTCCATCTGCTAGACTTGTCACCCAGATGCACCCGGAATCTTCTGTTTTGGAGAAGAAATGATATAGTGTTGGCCACCCATGGAGGCAGGCATCTTGAGATCTTGACTAGGAGACCACGGTGCCAGAGCGTGTCATAGACTGCTGTGAGATCAACAAAGACAGCACCCGTCTTTAAATTCTTCTGGAATCCATTTTCAATGTAAGTTGAGAGGGCCAGGGCTTGTTCAGGTAGATCTTCCTGGGCGGAAACCAGCTTGGGCGGGTGATAGGAATTTCTCTGTAAGAGGAGAAATACGTGACAGAAGCAGCCTCTCAAGGAGTTTGTAACACACGGAGAGGAGAGAAATGGTCTATAGCTGGCGGCCAGTGTTGGGTCTTTCTTTGGTTTCAAAACCGCTATAATCTTCACACGACGCCAAACTTTGGGCATAGACTCAGATTCCAAGATGTGGGACAGGAATGAAGCGAGCCACTTCTTTGCCGAGGGAGCCAGGTTAAGAATGAGTTCTGGGGTGATGTTATCATAGCCAGCAGCCATTCCCAGTTTAACCCTCTTCAAAGCGTCTTCCAGTTCAGACAGTGTAAAGGGAGAGAGTTTTGGAGATGGACAAGATAACCGGAAGTGGGATGACCACTCGTGGGAAATTTCTCTTTTCCAGACTGGGTCGGTCTTAGCACGTCCAACTTGAGTTAGGTGACTGGCCACTGAGTTTGGAGATACGGGAGGATGGGAGATGGGAGGGGGTTGGCTACCGGCACCCAGTCTGTGAAGAAGCTTCCAGGCCTTCCTACTTGAGTGGGTGAAGTTCAGACTTTCCGTGAGTTGTTGCCAGCAGACTTGGCGTGCTGCATCCAGGAAAGCAATGAGATGGTCAGCCACATCTGGGTCGCCCGACTCATCATACTGCTTTAGTAGTTGCTCGCATTCAGCATCAAGACAAGGCGTATAGTTAGCACGTCTCCCAGAAGGAATGGCTTGGGAAGCTGCTTTGAAGATGGCTTGGCAGAAGCGCCTGTAGGAATCTTCAGAGGGGATAGATTTAATTGGAATTGCAGGAATAGATTTGTTGGTAAGATCACTGAACAGATGCCAGTTTGCTTTCCGAAAGTTCCATCTTAGTTTCTCCGAGCTCAGAATCAGTGGGAGCTGGAGACCAATGTGGATGATAGCTGGGCGGTGATGACTGTGCGGGAAGATCTTGAGAACGTGTCTCGTAGCGGGAAAGGCTTGGCCGTTGACTGTGCTAATCCAGCACAGGTCGGGTGATATGGGCGTTGACTGGTCGGTCCATACTCCCAGTCTGCCTCTCTCTTTCCCTAGTAGGGTGTGTCTCTGGGGAAGCTGAGCTCCAGGACACATTGGTGGGATCTTCCATCTAGGGAAGCCTGGCCAGCATCCTGGTGGCATCTGGAACCTGGTGATTCAAAAGAGAGTTAACATACGAGGCCAAACAAATTGTTGAGCAATCATGGGCCCAAAGCTTGGAATAGTGGAGAGGAAGTGTTAGGGAGGTACTCACTGCTAACTCTAGTGTACTTCTGCTTTCAGATATATATTTTGCAGTAGTTTATGGATACGTGTGAACATAAGCTCTCTCTCACAGAAACTGGTGTATATCAGATACTAATTATTTTTTAAAGTTTTCTATTAGATGCATGATTGTGGAAATTGGCCTAAATTGGGTGGGGAGGATTAAGAGTGTTCTATAGATTTTATTAATAATTATACTATAAATAATTAACCTTTCAGTAAAATGATAAGAAATAAATAAATTCACTGTTTGTCCTTTAAAACTTTAACTTTGACAAAGTGCATTCTGTCATTTATTTAGCACTATAGTACCATGCAGAATATTCTCACACCCTTTATAATCCATAGTGTGGGACCAAGTTGTAGTGAACTTGGTTGAACACACATTACAGTGTCTAAGGACCTGGGTTCAACCCTCAGTTCCCACCTATGAGGGGTGGGATGGGGTTGCTTCATAAGTAGTGAAATACTTATCTCTCAGTTTCTCTTTGTCTCTACCCAAAATAAATGAATAAATTATTTTAAAAGAATTTCAGTATGTTTTACCTAGCTAGAGATTTCCCTCTTAAGCTACATGTAATCTCTGGTCATGTTTACTTATATATTTTTTCAGGCAGTACTTTTTCACTTAGTAAAATGTTCTAAGATTCATCACTTCATAGCAAGGATTGTAAACACATCCCAGTTTATCACCTAATAGTATTCTGTTTGGATATATAATAGTATGTTTACCCTTTTACCTTTTGGAGAACATATTTATTTCCAGGTTTGGGTCATTTTGAATATAAAACTACTACAAACATCCATGAGAAGGTTTATTTACTAAATTTTTTTAGTGTGAATATAAATTTAAATAAGTTGTATAAATACCTAGATTTGCAGCTTGTATGACATAGGGTAAATCTATATGTAGCTTAAAAACTAATAAATAGAAATAGAAAAAGAATTGGAAAGATATTCCATGTTCATGGGTTTGAAGAATTAACATCATCAAAATGAACATACTACTCAGAGCCATATATAGATTTAATGCTATCCCCATCAAGACCCCAACCACATTTTTTAGGAGAATAGAACAAATGCTACAAATGCTTATTTGGAACCAGAAAAGACCTAGAATTGCCAAAACAATCTTGAGAAGAACAGAACTAGATGCATCACACTCCCAGATTTCAAATTGTATCATATGGCCACTGCAATCAAAACTTCATGGTACTGGAACATGAATAGACCCACTGACCAGAGGAATAGAATTGAGAGCCCAGAGGTAAACCCCCCACACCTATGGACAGCTAATTTTTGACAAAGGTGCCCAGACTATTAAATGGGGAAAGGCGAGTCTCTTCAACAAATTGTGTTGGAAAAAAATGGGTTGAAATATGCAGAATAATGAAACTGAACCACTATATTTCACTAAACACAGAAGTAAATTCCAAGTATATCAAGGACTTGGATGTTAGACCAGAAACTGTCAGATACTTAGAGGAAAATATTGAGAGAACTCTTTTCCACATAAATTTTAAAGACATCTTCAATGAAGTGAATCCAGTTACAAAGAAGACTAAGGCAAGAATAAGCCAATATGACTACATCAAATTAAAAAACGTCTGCACAGCAAAAGAAACCAATATCCAAACAGAGAGACCCCTCAGAGAATGGAAGAGGATCTTTACATGTCATACATCAGATAATATTTTAATAAGCAAAATATATAAAGAGCATATACAAAAATCTTGCCAAACTCAACAAGAAAACAAATGACCGCATACAAAAAAAAAAAGAGAGGATATGGACAGAATATTCACCACAGAAGATACCTGAAAGGCAGAGAAATATATGAAGAAATGCTTCAAGTCAGTGATTTTCAGAGAAATGCCAGTAAAGACAACAATGAGATACCACTTCACTCCCGTGAGAATGTCATACATCAGAAAAAGTAGCAGCAACAAATGCTGAAGAGGTTGTGGGGACAAAGGAACCCTCCTGACCTGCTGGTTGGAATCTAAATTGGTCCAACCTCTGTGGAGAGCAGTCTTGAGAACTCTCAGAAGGCTAGAAATGGATCTACCCTATGATCCTGCAATTCCCTTCTTGGGATATATCCTAAGGAAACCAACACACCCATCCAAAAAGATTTGTGTATAGCCATGCGCATAGCTGCTCAATTTGTAGTAGCCAATACCTGGAAGCAACCCAGGGGTCCAACAGCAGATGAGTGGCTGAGCAAACTGTGGTATATATACACAATGGAATACTACTCAGCTATTAAAAATGGTGATCTTACCGTTTTTCAGCCCATCTTGGATGGGGCTTGAATAAATCATGTTAAGTGAAATAAGTTAGAAACAGAAGGATGAATATGAGATGATCTAACTCTCTCAATTTCTTTCTCTCTCTATCCAATAAATAAATTTTAGAAAAGTCACTAAAATGATATTCTTCAGAAAACTCGGAGAACTTTTTAAACCATTTATAACAGTAATAGTGATTCACACTTTACTGTGAGTTTATGACTAAGGTCTATTTTAAGCTTATAATCCACATTATTTTACCCTCATAACTGCTTTTTAAGATAGCTATCAAACAAATGATATAGGAACTAAATTAGCTCCTCAGATCACACAGCCAGAAATGACAGAGCCTGCCCCCTAATCAAGCAGAATCCCCACTGCAGGAGTGCTGACCACAACTATCACATGCAATACAATCACTGTGGTTCATGTTTTCCTTGATTATCAGAAACCATACAGTCATAACATATTTAAATACACACATATAATACTGTGATATATATATATACTTATATATACAACACATATATTTGCATGACTATGCTGTTATTTTTCTGTTAATAAAGTGCATGTAATCAATATTTGGTTGTTTTTGTTAAGGTGACTTTATAAATTACTTTGAGACATTTCTTGACAAACATATTGTCTTTCAAATACATTCTAGAATACATTTTTTCAAATCCAGAATAAGATTACTTTTCTGAGATTGCAATTTTGGCAGGATTATCTTAATATTAATGATTTTATCGTAGGGTGGGCTGATAGAGAAGTAATTTAGGGGTGTCCAGGCAGTGGTGCACTGGGTTAAGTGCATATACTGCAAAACGCAAGGTCTGGCTCAGTGATCCAGGTTCAAGACCCCCAGCTCCCTACCTGCCAGAGGATTGCTACACAAGCGGCAAACAAGTCTGCAGATATCTCTCTTTCTCTCTCCCTCTCTGTCGCCCCTCCTCTCTCAATTTCTCTCAGTCCTATCAAAAAAAAAAAAAATGGAAAAAAAATGGCCACTGGGAGTAATGGATTCATAGTGCTGGCCCTGAGTCCCAGTGATAACACTGGAGGGAAAAAAAGTAATTTAGTAAGATAATATTAGTTTATAATAATATTAAGCTTTGGGTATTTAGGCTTTTAGAGCAACATTTGTATATTTTATATTTTGCTCATATCCACCAGTGTTTCCTTCTACTTTTATCCTATGTATTTACATTTCCCTATGCCCTTTGATAATCACTTTTTTTAACTAATTAATTTATTTATTGGTTAGAAGCACAGAGAAATTGAGTAGAAAGAGTGTAATAGAAAGGAAGAGAGTGAGTGAGAGAAAGACAGCTGCAGTACTGCTTCACTGCTCATGAAGCTTCCCCTCATTCAGTTTGGGACTCAGGATCCCGAGTCCTGAGCATTGCAGCTTGAGCTCTAAGGGTTGTAACACCACACACCCTTTTGCTTTTCAAAGTCTAAGAGTTTGTTTAGTTCATTAATCTAACATATGTACTAATCTACCATAAATAAGAGATCCTCTGTTTTCTCTCTCTTCCTCCCTTTATCTTATTTCACATATCATAATATATAGTTCCTTCCTTGTTGTTGTGAATGACGTGTGTGTGTGTGTGTGTGTGTGTGTGTGTGTGTGTGTGTGTGTGTGTATGAGTAGTTCATTGTATATATGTTCCACTTCATCCAACTACCTGTTGATGTGTTTGATAAGCTCTAGGTTGTTTCCAAATTTTGGCTGCTAAAGTTTATACCCTCTCGTTGGCCACTGGAGACGGGTGCAAATAAGAACTTGTCCCGAGGCAGCAGGGGTGGGCATGCTAGGGTACCTCTTTGACCCATGGCAAGAAGACAAGACCAAAGATCACCACAGGGGGGCTATGGCAGCGGATAACCTGTTTATTGAGCAGCAGAACACAGTTTTTAAAGGATGGTAGGGGCATACAAAGGGTGGTAGGAGGAAGCAGTTATTTATACCTAATATGGTAAGGGTTTTTCCAGTAACTGCTGGGTGGGTGGTCTAGCCAGTTCAGGGTATGAGGAAGTGAGATTATCAGCAGGTGCAAGGAAAGAGAGGGAGGGGGGTCTTTCCATTGGCAGGGGGAATTGAACTATATCTGGTCAGAAGAACAGGAGGCAGGGAAGAGGTGAAGGGCTTCTAGTAGCTGAGTAAGCAGGTTTGAGAACAAGGAAGTGAACCTTTGTGTTTAGAGAATGTGGGGACCCTTGTGAGGCAAAGGAGTCTGATAGGGGGAAAGAATCCTGGAGGCCAAGCCCCCCCCCTGCTTGGACCCAGGTGGGGGAGTCTGATGGGGTGGCTGTACCACCAGGCACCTATTTCATAGCAGATCCATACCATGCGCAACCTCAGCTTCACAGTTCCCCACATGTAATGAGCATCGGGTGCATATATTTATTTATTTATTTTTATTTTATTTATTTATTCCCTTTTGTTGCCTTTGTTGTTTTATTGTTGTAGTTATTGTTGTTATTGTTGTTGGATAGGACAGAGAGAAATGGAGAGAGGAGGGGGAAGGCAGAGAAGGGGAGAGAAAGAGGAGTCCTTTCACTGCTTGTGAAAGGACTCCTCTGCAGGTGGGGAGCCGGGGCTTAAACCAGGATCCTTAGGCTGGTCCTTGCGCTTTGTGCTACCTGTGCTTAACTGCTGCACTACAATCTGACTCCCCGGGTGCATATATTTCTTAAAAATGATTGCTGAAAAATATTTATATAGTAAAATTTAGAGTGTGATGATGGAGACAAAGGAGAGTCCTGGTCTCTCTGGGGGATGGCTTTGACCTGCACCAGCTCTCTTGGGGTGATAATACCATCTTGTCCATCTGGTAAAAAAAAAAAATTCTAGGCTCTATCTTATGGATAAATTTGTCAGGTTTACAGATAGACTGCAGCCAATGAAGGATGAATAAAGCCATTTACTTACAAACAGAAAGATATCTAAATGTTCATTTGCAAATCAGTTGTTTTGCAACTCAAGAATTCATTTCCCTGCAGAAAGTCACAAATTATAGTTTTGTTTCCCCTTAGGCTTGCCCACAAAGGACATAATAGCCTTAATGTATCTGAAATGGTAAACATTGGCTTTGAAATGTGTAGAAAATAGGATTTTTATAATTCTTGTAATTAAATAAAAGTAAAATTGAATGAAAACATAAAACATATTCAAAGAGTCAATACAAAGGAAGGGAGAATTTACTCAGGAGAATGTAGGACTTGAAAAATAATTTTGTTGGATTTTTGAAAGAGGCTTTCTGGACACTTTCAAAACAATTTAAAAATTACTGCAATTATGTTATTGAAACTTATGTCATATCATGGCTTCTGGATTGTTGAGTCTAAACTCTCAGGGTTAAATGTTTATAATGTTAACTGAAAACAATCAAGTTAGAACTAGATAGTTCATTATAGATTTAAATTGAGGGCACAGTGCAGAGAATGACTTTCTTATGGCTCTGAAAAACTGCTCCAAAATTTGGTCCTGGTATACATATTTTATATATTATATGTGCATGAGAAAAGCTTTCTTTTTACATATTTATTATTTATTTATTACCTTTTGTTGCCCTTGTTGTTTTATTGTTGTAGTTATTATTGTTGTTGTTATTGATGCCATTGTTGTTGGAAAGGACAGAGAAATGGAGAGAGGAGGGGAAGACATAGAGAGGGGGAGAAAGATAGACACCTACAGACCTGCTTCACTGCTTGTGAAGTGACCCCATGCAGGTGTGGAGCCGGGGCCTTGAACCAGGATCCTTAAGCTGGCCCTTGCACTTTGAGCCATGTGTGCTTAACTCGCTGTGCATCACCGGACTCCCAGAGAGGAGCTTTCAACTGATATCTAATAAATGCTACAATCTACTAAAATTAGATAATATTTCTTATGTAATAGTGATACCTACTCAGTGAATTAAGAAAATCAACTTTTTAATTTGATTTTAAAATATTAATTTTATATTAGAGAGTTTCATACAGAAAGAAAGTGTGTATGAGAGAAAGAGGGAGAGAGAAAGAAAGAAGAAGAAATGGACATAGTAGAAGAAGAGTTGGAGGAGGAAAAAGAGGAGGAGGGGGAGGTGAGTGGAGGGGAGAGGAGAGGAGATGGCAAGGGAGGGGAGGGGAGGACAGGGGAGGGAGAACACTTCACCAGGGCTTCATTCCAGTACTTGCAGTATGGTCTTCAACTGGAAGTCTCAGGAATAAGAGTCCCCACCCCAACCAGTTGACCTGTTTCAAGCCTTAATTTTTTCTTTCAATCTACCTCTACCCTTTAATCTTTTTTTTTTTTTAAGCAAAGATTTCTGATTTCATGAAGCAGTTTTTCCTCTGCTATTAATTGACAGTCACCCTGGTCTTTTCTCTTTTACAAAGACTAGGGAGATTCCAGATACAGCCTCTTCATTATATGATGCCAACTGAGTCCTGACTGCTGGCTTGAATAACTATTTTATTTTACTGATACAGATTCAATGATTATGTAGTTGAAGATCCATTCATGAAAATCAGCTTGCTGACAGGTTCTTTGTACTTGATTTTTGTTACAAAGCTATGTATTTTAGATGATGATAGAAAACATTGGAGTTCAAAAAAGAAGAAGAGCTAAGCTTTAATATATATATATTGTCTTTCTACTTGTTTGCTCGTCTGTCTGCCTATTAGTCATATATCAACATCATGCTATACAGGGGAATGAACTTAGAGCTAAAGCTTGTGTGATATCACTACTGAGTAGCGCCACCAACCTAAATCTTTCTTTTATTATTTGGACTGGGGGGGTGCGGGTGGTGGTGCACCTAGTTGAGTTCATGTTATAATGCTAGGTTCAAGTGGCCAGTCCCCACCAGTAGGGAGAAAGCTTCAGGAGTGGTGAAGCATGACTGTAGGTATCTCTCTGTTTATTTCCCTCTGTATTACCCCTTCTCTCTTGATTTTTGGCTGTTTCTATTCAATAAATAAAGATAATAAATTTTAAAAATATTAAGAAAGA
The DNA here is from genome assembly GCF_950295315.1 of Erinaceus europaeus. Taxonomy (NCBI): domain Eukaryota; kingdom Metazoa; phylum Chordata; class Mammalia; order Eulipotyphla; family Erinaceidae; genus Erinaceus; species Erinaceus europaeus. Next base: position 50,150,448 of record NC_080179.1, on the reverse strand, counting down.
GAGAGAAGAGAGAGATGACAGAAAGAGGGAGAGAAGGAGGAAGGAAGGAGGGAGGGAGGAAGGCAGAGAGAGAGAGAGAGAGAGTTGGAAAGTAGACAGACACCAAAGCACTGCTTTGTCATCCATGGAACCTCCATTGTGCTCCAGTGTGCTGATGGAACTTGACCCCAGAGCATCACAAACAGTAAGGATGCATTCTCCTAGCTGAGTTATCTTCTGGCTATGAGGTGAATTTTTTTTTTATGATGCAATATTTAAGAGAGGCAGCAAAGCAAAGAAAGTTAAAGATTGCATTTGTGATTTAAGTCATGTTTGTATTTACTTAACTATGACAATGGCAGAAATAGCTATGAAATATGGACAGAGAGAAGTATACTTTTTGATGCCTTATGAGAGAGACAAAATTATGCTGGTATGTCAGACCTTTCCTCTGAGAAATCCCAGAGGTTTTTATTCCATTTCACTCTGTCTTCATCATAATTTATGGCAAGCACACTATAGGTACAGAGTTGATCTCATATTGTAAGCACAGTTTCTATGTACTTCAATAGCTATTATTTTGAATATTTATTAAATAAGGAATGGCTTATAAATCAAGTAATAGTCAATAAAATAGGTTCTGTACCCTTGTATCTTTCAACTTAATTAATTTTCTGCTAGAAGAATAACAAGTGAGTACTTTTATATGAATTTGAATGGTATGTGATGAAGTCATCAAGGAACAGAGTGATGTTGAACAATCTCATGAAACTTTCACAATGTGTATGGGAACAATCACACAAGCAATAATCTAGGTTAACAGAGAAGCAGTCACTGCTGGCAAGAATATCTTTAATTAGTATTAGAGAAAGGAAATGTAGTAGAGATAATGGACTCCTAATGGTCACAGAGTGGACACAAACCATGTTTAAAAAGTTGAAATCTCCTAAGACTGAACAATCGTGCATCAAATAGTTAAATATGCATGTTTCTTTTGCCTTTCTTCTCAGGACAGGTGAAGTTCATCTCCAACCCTTCCTGCCAGTACTGTGAGAATTAATTAATCAGCCACACTAAATTACTCCATTACCGTTCTGAGCTAACAGCAACACCAACAACACAGAAACATCAAAAGCATTGCCTTGTTGTCCTAATAACAGGAGAACACTATTAATTCAGCTGTGATAAACAGAAATTTTAACCTGCTTGTAAATTCTTCCTCTTTCCATTTTTCTCTTCTCTTGAAACTTTAGTTTCTAATGAGATTTGTTCTTTAGATATTCAGTAGTGGTTAAAAGAATGAAAGTTTCTTATATAATATATATATTTATTTATTTATTTAATATTTATTTATTCCTTTTTGCTGCCCTTGTTGTTTTATATTTTTTATTTCTTAAATAATTTTTATTTCTAAAATGGAATCACTGACAAAAACCATAGGATAAGAGTGGTACAGTTCCAGTTTTCACCACCAGAAGTCCACATCCCATCCCCTCCCCCTCCCCTGATAGCTTTCATATTCTTTATCCCTCTGGAAAGTATGGACCCAGAGTCATTGTGGGATGCAGGAAGTGGAAGATCTGGCTTCTGTAATTGCTTCCTGGTGAACATGGGCTTTGGAAGGTGAACCCATATTCCCAGCCTGTCTTTCTCTTTGTCTAGTAGGGCAGGGTTCTGGGGAAGCAGGGCTCCAGGACATATTGGTAGGGCTGTCTGCCCAGGGAAGTCCATTTAGCATCATGGTAGCATCTGGAACCTGTTGGATGAAATAGAGTTAAGATATAAAGCAGAATAAATTGTTGACTAATCACCAACCTAAAGGCTGGAATATTGAAGATGAAGATTTTGGGTCTCCGTTTTGAAAAAAGCTGGTAGGTCTATTTTACTATTAATTAAAGGATTGAATTCTTTTGGCAGGTGAAATTAAAATCATTTTAAAAGCTTTTTTCTCTTTTTATTTTATTTTGTTTTTACCAGAGCAATGCTCAACTCTGGCTTTTGGTGGTGTAGAGGATTGAACCTGGGACTTTGAAGCCTCAGACAGGAGAGTCTCTGCATAACCATTCTGTTATTCCCCCATCCCTTAAATGCATTTTTGAAGTTATAAATTAAAATAGTTTTTAAATCATTGAGAATTTAAAGGGTTAAAATATTAATTTAGAAGAGGTATGCTGCTGGGAAATTGTGCAGATGCAGTCACATCTGCCATGTTGCCCCCTCAGGCTATTGCTAGTTCCCAAGAGAGTTGGGACATTCTGTTCCGACATGTTGTTCCCTCAGGGCATTGTTAATTCCCCGCAATAGTTGGAGTGCTTTGGTTACTCAACTCCTTTCCATTCCTGCGAAAGTTATTATCCTACCCTGGAGTGCTGTGGTTACTCCTCCCCCTTCTCATTCTCACTAGAGCTATTCCCATAAAAGCCCTTTTTCTTCCTCCCCTTGCTCTCTTGCCCGCTTTTCACCTCAGACTGAAGGGTGCAGCACGTAGCAGGAGGCAGCCATTTTGCTAGCTCCACATGGCCCAAACTGCTGCTCTCTCACCCAACTCTAAGGTGCCTGCAAATAAAGGATTGTGTTCCCTTGCTGCTCCAAACCTCCTTTTTCTGTGTCCCGCCACCACTGTGCAAGCGTCAGTATGCTTTAGGTGATAGAACTTTAAAAGTACTTAAGTTACATGTAGAAATACAGTATTTACAAATGTTTTGTTTGTTCCTTGATGAGAGAGAGATAAAAAGAGAAAACAAACCAGAGCACCATTTTAGCACATGCAGTACTTGGGGTCAAACTCAGGATCTTATCCTTCCAGTGCTACAGCCACTGCATCACTTTCTGGACCACTGGGAATATACACATATACACATTTTTATTAGTTATTTAATATTTTATAAAATTATAAGATTATAGAGGTCTAGTTCCATACTGCACCCACTATCAAAGCTCTTCTCTGTCCCCATTTTACCCAACAATAGCCATCATAATTCTCCATCTCTCCCTCTCCCCTATCCCTCTCTCTCTGTCTATTTGCCTCCAGATTTACTGCTGTGGCTTGGTGTAGGCTCTAAGAAACCACCATTCCTGATGGCTACTTTATTTTCTTTTTTCTTTTTTCCCCCCTGCTATATATATTTTTTAATTTATTTTTTATTTAAGAAAGGAGACTTTAACAAAACCATAGGATAGGAGGGGTACAACTCCACAACTCTTCCCCTGCTATTTTATTCAATAGGAATAGAGAGAGCCAGGAGAGAGAGAGAGAGAGAGAGAGAGAGAGAGAGAGAGAGAGAATGATAGAGGGGCCAGTGGTGGCAAACCTGGTTGAACACCCATGTTATAATGAGCAAGAGTCTGGGTTCAAGCCCCTGGTTCCCACCTTCAGGGGAAAGGCTTTATGAGTTGTGAAGCAGGGTTGTAGTTGTCTCTCTGACTTTCCCTATCATCCATCCCTTTCCCACTTGATTTCTGGCTGTCTGTATCCAATAAATAAATGAAGAAAAAAATCAAAATTGAGAGAGGAAGAGAGAGAGAGAGAGAGAGAGAGAGAGAGAATGATAGAGACATGCAGACCTGATTCACCACTTGTGAAGAGGGCTAGAACCCGGGATCTTGCACAGGCTCATCCGCACAGTAGAAGGTATGCTTACTGGGTGCATGTGCTTACTGGGTATGTCACTGCCCAGCCCCACCATCATAGTTCTTAGTTTCTTAGAGACAGGTTAGTAATCTCTCTCCCTTTCTCACCTCACCCTCCTTCCCCCTCATGTGTTTTGGTTCTCTGGAGTCCACAGATGAGTGAAAACATCCAGTCATTGAGTTCCATTATCTTACATTCTTCATGAAGCATAATCACCTCCAAGTCCATCTATTTTGTCTCAGATGACCTGATCTCATATCATATATACATAGATACGTGTATATATCAGATATTTTTAATTTGAGTTGTATTATACTATATATTATAATTATATTATACATGTAAATACAATAAAATTTAATAAAATTAAAATAATTTTAATTTTAAAATAAATAAAAATTAATATATCCCCTAAATACTATTATTACATTACATCCCAGTCCCCGCTTTATTTGGAACTGTGGTCTCTTTTGCTCTCTCTCCAGCTCAAGTATGTAGAGGAAAATATTGGCAGAACTCTTTTTCTACTAAGTTTTATAGGTTTCTTAATGACTCAAGTCCAATTTCAAGGAAGACAAAAACAAATTTAAACCAATGTGACTACATCAAATTGGATAACTTCTACACAGTGAAAGAAACCACGTCCCAAACAAGGAGTCTCCTTCCAGAATGGCAGAATGGGGAAGATCTTTACATGCCATGCATCAGACAAAAGGCTAATAAGCAAGATATGTAAAGTGCTCACTAAACTAAGCAAAAGACAAGGAAAAAAAAGAAGGAGAAAAGAAGAGAAGAGAAAAGAAAAGAAAATGACCCCACTCAAAAGTTGGGAAAGGATGTGAACAGAACATTCACCAGAGATGCAAAGGGTCAATAGTCATATGAAAAATGTGGCAGGTTATTGATTAATCCACCCCCTGGAGAACTTTTAGAAGACTAGAAATGGAGCCATCCTATGACCTGGTAATTCTTCTCCTGGGATATATCCTAAGGAATCAAATACACTCATCCAAATCTACTTGTGTATACTTACATTAATAGCATCGCAATTTGTAATAGCCCAAACCTGGAAGCAATCTAGATGTCCAACAGCAGATGAGTGGTTAGGAAAGTTGTAATATATGAAAGAGAAGGATGACTATGGGATGATCTCAGTCCTGGACAGAAGTTGGGAAATAAGAACAGGAAGGGGAAGCATGGAGTAGAACTTGGACTTTGGTGTGCTGCACCAAAATAAAGGACTCTAGAGGAGGGTGGAGGGCTTTCAAGTCACGGTGCATGATGGTGAATTAAAACAACAAAAGGATAAACAACCCTATTGAAAAACAGAGGGGAAAGCATGGGCCAAATTTTCTTCAAAGAAGAGATCCAAAGGGCTAACATGTGTATGAAACTATTGTTAGTCACTGATGATCAGGGAAATGCAAATAAAAACAATAATGAGATACCTGGGAATGAGAGTGTTTTGCAGAAAATTGAGAAATCTTATCCATGTATCAACAATTGTATTTACTTTAAACCATTAATCCCCCCATATAAAAAATAACCAGGTGGTGGTGCACCTGTTTTAACACACATGTCACAATGCACAAGGACTTTGACCTTTGGTCCGCACCTACAGGGGAAAGAAAGCTTTGTAGGTTTGACCTTTGGTCCCGACCTAGAGGGGAAAGCTTTGTAAGTGGTGAAACAGGACTGCAGGTCTTTCTCTCTCTCTCTACCTTCCCCTCCTTTTTCAATTTCTAGCCATGTCTACTCAATAAATAAATAAAGATAATTAAATTAATAAATGTCTCAGCTTCTAAAAACAAAAGAAAAAAGGAAAACAAAACAAATAAGGATAAGAAATGATCCTCAGAACTACTATTTTACAAGGAATAATAAAAATAGGGGGTCGGGCAGTAGTGCAGCGGGTTAAGCGCACATGGCACAAAACGCAAGGACCTGCATAAGGACCCCGGTTGGAACCCCCAGCTCCCCACCTGTAGGGGAGTCGCTTCACAAGTGGTGAAGCAGGTCTGCAGGTGTCTACTATTTTTCTCCCCCTCTTTGTCTTCCCCTCCTCTCTCCATTTCTCTGTCCTATCCAACAACAAACGACATAAACAATAACAATAATAACCACAACAAGGCTACAAAAACAAGAGCAATAAAAGGGGGAAAAATGGCCTCCAGGAGCAGTGGATTCATGGTGTAGGCACCGAGCCCCAGCAATAAGCCTGGAGGCAAAAAAAAAAAGAATAAAAAAAATATAATACTGGTAATTAAAGCTATTCTGTGGTTAGCTCATTACTTCTTGGTTTATGAGTAATTGCTATAAAGTCTAAAGGGGATATAGCTTAAAATTGAGAATATGATTAAGTATAGAGACCTTTGTTTTCCATTAATCAAAGTAATCGCAAACGAAAAGAGCTGAGGAAAGTCTAGTATTGATGTTATAGATGCTTAGATAATCAAACAGAGCTGGAAGTAAGATGGAAAGAGTAGGAAAAGGTAGGAAACCGAGAAAGGTTGGTACACATGTACCAACTACTGTATTTACTGCCAACTGCAAACCATTAATCCCCTCAACAAAAAAGTTAATAGAAATAAAGATAGATTATACAATGATTTTTTTCCTACTTAAATATTTCTACATACAGCTGATGCATTTCTGGTGTCACAATAAAAGTAGAGAGAGCTGGTCAACATTTTAAGGCCAAGAGATACATTTTTAAAAACCTGGGAAATTAGATCTTCAGGGGGGCGGTAAGAAAATTACTATGAATCAGACATTAGTGGAGATCAGAAATATCCTGAGAACAGAGAGGCCTTGTTAGAAAAAAAATTACAGGGGCCAGGTGTTAGCGCAGTGTGTTAAATGTGTGAAGCACAAGGACCTGTGCAAGGATCCCAGTTGGAGCCCCCAGGCCTCACCTGCAGGAGGGTCGCTTCACAAGCACTGAAGCACGTCTGCAAGTGTCTATCTTTCTCTTCCCCTCCTGTCTTCGCTTCTTCTGTCAATTTCTTCCTGTCCTGTCCTACAACGATAGCACTAACAACAACAATGATAAACAACATGGACAACAAAAGGGGGAAAAATTGCCTCCAGGAGCGGTGGATTTGTAGCATAGGCACTGAGCCCCAGCAATAACCCTGGAGGCAAAAATAAATAAATAGATAGATAGATAGATAGATAGATAAATCACAAAGAGTAGCTGTTACAGTAGCTCAAAATTGGTAGTATGGAATTGATCACAATACGAACGATCCATATTATAGGGTTTAGGAGTTACCTCAACAATTTAGAACAGTAATTGCTAATTTGAATGAATATATCTTTCTAAAGGTAAAACCAATGCTGTGAATGAAACCATGCCAGACCCCTAGTAAAGGTGGTAAAATTAAATTTTACTCAGTCATTAGTATTGCATTTAAAATACATTTGAAAGGGGGGTCTGATGCTAGCACAGCGGGTTAAGCGCAGGTGGCACAAAATGCAAGGACCGGACTAAGGATCCCAGTTCGAGCCCCCAGCTCCCAACCTGCAGGGGAGTCACTTCACAGGAGGTGAAGCAGGTCTGCAGGTGTCTATTATTTGTCTCTCCTTCTCTGTCTTCCCCTCCTCTCTCCATTTCTCTCTGTCCTATCCAACAATGAACGACATCAACAATAACAATAATAACCACAACAAGGCTACAACAACAAGGGCAACAAAAGGGAAAAAAAAAAAAGGTCTCCAGGAGCAGTGGATTCATGGTGCAGGCACCGAGCCCCAGAAATAACCCTGGAGGCAATAAATATATAAATAAATAAATAAAATACATTTGAAAGATTTCAGTGTAACTTGAACTTCGGTATGGCTGTTTAAATCCAGAGATATAGTAGGGAAAAAAAAAAAATCACTGTGCATGTTAAGGCTGGATTTGATCCATACAGTTAAGTCAGTCATCTGAGTTTGCTAGTTGACACTTACTCAGATGAGAAATAACTGCTTTCATTTTTATAGCAGGTGGTAGTGATGCAAATCAGAACAAGTTGCTCATTTGAATTTAGGCCCTTATTCTCCTAATGGAACTGAAAGTTAAGTCTGTTTCTGCAAATGTTTTTCAAAGAAACATTTTTCAGGTCCTTGAGGAAATAGTGCAGATAATAGATTTACATCTCAACGGACAGAGAAAAGGTTTATAATTGCAAGCTATCTAAAGTAATTTTTCTAATAGGTATTCCAGGGTCCTACTGGCCTATCCACAGCTTTTGACTGACGGAACTGTAAGTCCTCCTGGCAGCAATGAGCTTTCTTGGGCAGAAATTTGAGGTATAGATGAGTTCATTGTTAGCGTGAGAAAGACTAAAAATGCTGTCAAAGTAGGACTGTTCTCACATTGGATTTAAGTTGCTTCCCAGTCCAGTATTTGCCCTCAAGTTGTCCCAGAAGAGTTATAGCCAGGAGGTGATGGGGAAAGGGATTGTCAGATTTTATCTTCTATATCTTGTAGTCATTTTCCAAGGGAAATAAGGAAAATCACTGGTGACTGAGATCCCTCTGGCTTGCAAAACTTTTGGTATATTGTGTTAATCCTGTGATGTGTCTGAGCATTGTCTAAAGAAGCAAAGAGGAATGTGAAAACTAGCTTATAAGAATAAGTTAGTGCAAACAATCTAATCCAAATTATCTTTTTTGTATTCTATTGTCTATTGATTATGGAAAGTAAAATGCAAAAAACCAAAAAATAAAAAACAAACAAAAAAACCCCATTTAATTTCCCCCCAAGGGTGAAACTGTGAGTAGTAAGCAGTGGAATTTCAATATTTTAAACATCAATTTAAAAATCAGATCCAATATGAAGGTGCCAGTGTATGTAATCCCCAAATCTTATTCGGTGATTATGTAAATGCGAACATTCCATCTTTTCTCTAGGAAATGAAGTCTTATTGATGAGGGGTTTTCAAAAGAAAGGAATGTTCATGGGGGCTGGGCAGTGGCACACTGGGTTAAATGCACATAGTAGGAAGCTTAGGTACCTGTGCAAAGATCCCAGTGAGCCCCAGCTCCCCACCTGTAGGGGAGTGGAGGAGTGTTGCTTCACAAGCAGTGAAGCAGGTCTGCTGCTTACAAAAATAATATATCTTGTAGTCATCTTTCTCCCTATAGCCCTAGCTATAACTTTGGAGGGAAAAAAAAAAAGAAAGGAGTGTGCTTAAATAAATGATTTAATGATCTTTGAAATTTATTTATTTTATTTTATTATTGGAATAGAGGCAGATAGAAATTGAGAGAGAAGGGAGAGGTAGAGAGGGAGAAAGGCAGAGAGACACCTGCAGACCTACGTTGCCACTCGTGAAGCTTTCCCCCTACAGGTGGGGACCAGGGATTTGGACCCTGGACCTTGCGCATTGTAATGTACGCACTAAACCAGGTGCACCACCACCTTGCCCCTGACCTTTGTATATAAACAGGACAACATAGCTTGAGAGTCTAATATTGAGACCATACTCATAAACTGAATTTCATTTTGGGTATTATTGTTTCTTCAGTGATTTAATATTTATATACACTTTTGATTTTCTCTGGAATATTTACACATATAAATGTTTCTCACACTGACAAAAATAATTGCTGTGGGCGACATTTGAATTAAATAATATCTTTGAAAATAATTATGTAAGTTAAACCTTCAAGCAACAGTAAATATTAACAACCACCATGTTATCTTAATAATCCGATTCACCTAATATCCTTCTACCCAAGTCTCCTGTTACAGCAACTGCATGTTGTAATTTACCAGCCCAACTTAGAGTGCTCAGATCTGTTCTTTCCACATGTTCATTGGAAGGGATGGAAAATATTGGTTTATGGAATAATAAAGAAAGAAAGAAATATATTGGTTTGTGTGTGTTCCACTATCTGAAATCTGAAATCTGAAATGCATTGACATATTCTCCAAATGTTATTGATTTTCTTTCTTTCTTTCTTTCTTTCTTTCTTTCTTTCTTTCTTTTACATTTTTGTGGGGGGTTTTAATGTGTTTTTAGAAGTTTTTTTTTTTTTTTCTGTCCAGATTTGGTACAACTGTGCAATCCTATTTTCTTTTCTATTTTATCGGTTCTTCTTCTTCTAGCGTTTGCCATTTTATCGGTAGTGGTAAGCAGTAGGTCTAATGTAAGAATGTACTTTTAGTAACTTAACGCATGGTCAGGAAGATATCTCAGTGATCGAGCACATGCCTTATATGTATGTGGTTCTGAGTTTGAGCCCAGAACTATATGAAAGAGCAACACAAATAAAACAAATAGATCACCCACTGATCGCTCTCAATAGAAAATAAAATGGGGTTGGAGCCAAGATATGGCTCAGCACTAGAATTCAAGCTTCATTTGCGTACAGTCCTGGGTTCAGTCTCCAGAAATGAATACAAGAAAATGAGTACAAAAAAAGAGAGAGTGAGAGAGAGAGAGAGAGAGAGAGAGAGAGAGAAAGAGAGAGAGTACAGGAGGTTATTTGTCTATTGTATTGTAATTGTGCTTCTACTGCATTTACTCTTTTTTGACCAATCAAATTATAATTATCAATTCTAAAGTTACCTATTTAACATGTTTGTGTTGCAACAAGGACCAGTTTCTGACGTTTGGTCCAACTCCCTTAATTTAGCAACTCTTTTAACTAATATTATACTTGATGGTAATCATTTTACTCAAGTTATGCCGAATCTGCTCTTGTGGGATGCTATACTTTACTTACCATATAAAAGTATAGATTTAATTAAAGTTGAAAGTAATATTCAATACTCTAGTAACTTAAAGAATAGCAAATTCACAGCTGTACTAAAGATTCTGTGTATGATCACAGAATATCAGTAGGAAGTGAAAAAGGTGTCAGATTATTTATTGTAGTATAAAGTTGTAAATAGCCCCTGATACTGAATACTAAAGGACTTTTTAGGTTTAATATGGAAAATCTATGGAGTTGATACAACACTGTCTTAAAATCAATGATAGTGGCTAGAGAAATAGTTCAGCTGGTAGAGCATAGGTCAGAGATTTTAGAGTCTTATCCACTGCACCACCAAAATGTGGCAGGATAGCTGTCCAAATTTAAGCACAACTATACCACATTGGATTACTATGGCACTAGGGAAAACTTCAGCGCTCTTGTTTTTTGTTTGTTTGTTTTTAAAGAGAATTTTTTAATTTTCACATATTGTATATACCTACTACACCCACATTGTCATGTCGTATTTCTATTTCTCTTTTTTATTTTTTAAATTTTTTTATTTATTTTAAAAAGGAGACATTAACAAAACCGTAGGATAAGAGAGGTACAACTCCACACAATTCCCACAACCAGATCTCTGTATCCCATCCCCTCCCATGATAGCTTTCCTATTCTTTATCCCTCTTGTTTTTCTGACTGTCTGAAAATGTCAGGTCACCATGATGAAATGAAAGTTCATGTACAAACTGACGCTAAATGAGAAAAAAACATTCAAAAAGAAGCCTACTGTATGGTTCAGCAATGTTACTCCTAGATATCTATCTGAAGAACTCAGACTCACTAGTCCCAAAAGATATTTCACACTTATGTCTATAGCAGTGCTATTTATAACAGCTAAGATATGGGAACCACCCAAGTGTCCAAGAAAAGTTGAATAGGTACCAAAAGATGTGCTGCTTAACGATACCTTCAAAGTTTCTTGTGATGGAGCAATATCTATAGAGCATTGAGAATTAGCCACCTCCAGGCACACAGCTAGGACAAGAGTTCAAATAATGTGGGTGGCTTGTTTCCTCTGGTTTCTCAGTGACTTGGATCCTGGATCTCTTCCATAGTTGGTTTGCCTTGATAGAACAAAGCTGAACTATAAAATCAACTATATAGCACAACCCCAATCACAAGCATGACCATTTTTCTTGATTACACCATCAATAAGTAATATTTCAAAGTTGTGTTTTCAAGTCTTGTTACATAAATGTCTAATAAATATTTATTGATTGAATAGTAGCAGTGTATGCTGTTCAGTGATGTTAGACTTCACATTACTAGTAAAGATCAACACTGTTTACATCCAGATGTTATTACCATTTCACTAGAAGGTAATAAGCTTTATTATTATTTTACTGGTGATTCAATAATGACTAACTAGACTGTAGGATAAGAGGGGTGCAATTCCATATAATTCCCACCACCAGAGTTCCATATCCCATCTCTTCCATTGGAAGCTTTCCTATTTATTATCCCTGTGGGAGTATGGACCAAAATTCTTTATGGGGTGTAGAAGGTGGAAGGTCTGGCTTCTGTAATTGCTTCTCTGCTGGACATGGACATTAGCAGATTGATCCATACCCTCCCAACCTGTTTATCTTTGCCTAGTGGGATAGAGCTTTGGTGAGGTCAGATTCCAGGACACATTGGTGAGGTCATCTGTCCGGGGAAGTCAAGATGACATCGTAGTATCATCTGCAGCTTGGTGGCTGAAAAGTGGTAAGATATATAGCAGGACAATTTTTTTTTAAATAGTTAGAAACCTAAATGTAATAATAGAGCAGGTGGAACTAGGGGTCTTAGTGTGGGAAGAAACTAGGAAGTCTATTTTAGGCATATCCAAGAGGCCCATGACTTTAATAGTTTTTGCCTGAGCCCAGTAGCTAACATGTAGGTGGGCTAAAGTATTGTCTGGAAATATGATGGTGTCAGAGTTGAGAATAGGACTAGAGAGCTGGATCATGGCAGAAAGTAGCTTCCGAATATGAGGAAAGTATAAATATCATTAACTGTGACCACATCGATCTGACCCAGGGCCCATGTCTGTTGATATTTAGCACAGGAACCTGTATAACCTCTGAGTCCCTGTCAGTCTGAGCTCACAGTCCATTGTCACAGCTAGGAACATTTTAGGCTGCACTCATTTCAGGACATTATTATTCTACATAGTTGGAAATTTTGTTTATTCTATCTAGTTATGTTTCTTTCTCTGTCTTTGTCTATCATATACTGACTCTATGTATTAGAACCACCTGGAGTGGTCATTAAATTACAGAATTAGGACTCCGATCATAACCCATGGATCTGAGGTCTGAACAGCTAGAATTTTAAAGCTTCTGCAGGAGATTCTCATTGTTACAAAAATTTGAAGACTGCTATTAATAAGTCTTCTTAGTAATAGTCAAGTAAACATTTTCTATATTGTCAGCCTGAAAATGTAAGGTATCATCAATCAACTTTTAAAAACAACTTTTCTACTCCTAAAGATTATAAAATAAAACAGAGAAGTGAAGAGCAGGGTGATTGAGGTGGGTGGATCAATCGGAGCTTTGTTTTTGTTAAGATGACTCGAGAGTGACTATAGGTTGAAGCTGGAGTAAATTGATTTTGTACAATGAAGTTTTCTTATCCCTCAGAGTGCTCAGAGATTTTCTTTTTACAACCTTCTTTGCAGTGTGCTGTTTCAGAAACCATCAGAGACATTTAGAAGGGCCAAGGGTCTTTCTAAGTATATAAGGATTAAGAACTTTGAATCTCTTGGGTTCAAAGTTGTTTTCAGTGAATGATTTGTTCTTCTGATATGTTATAGAACACAATACCACTAACCACTGAACCCTACAGTTCCTGTTCATTGTTTTGAATCAAGAGTATTCTCAGAATTTTTTATGTTCTTTACTAATCAAGCCCTTCATTTTCTAATAGGCATTTAAATATCTCTATTCACGTATTAATCTTAAGTACAAAATGCTGAGAAAAAAAAGATCTGCAATTACAGATGTTATCAGGCTAAGTTATTTTAATTATCAGGGGATTGTTATAAAGAATACTCTATTATCATTATCTTCAAGTACAAAAGTAGACATCAAGGATTTCATCAAAAGATGAAAACAGTTGGAGAACTACCTTTTAATCCAGTTCCTCTCTCCAGAAGTATGGATAGTTCTCAAACTTCTTGCATGAATTTTTCATTGGATATCTATGCAACTGTTGAAGTCTAAGGCTTTAAAAGAAACAAAAATAGATGGTGACTCTTTTTTAGAAAGCAGTGAGCTTTGTGTCCTTCTAGTTAAAAGTATTTCTATAAAAATATTTGTTTCAATCTGCATATATTTTTGATGGGAAATCTATTTTTGCTTTTATTCCCATATGTAGACATTTCATCCTTTACTAAGTTTATGTACACAAAACACAAGTAATATTCAACCTCTTACTACATATACATTTTACATATACATTTAGAATGTTTTTGATAGGAATTAGTTATTTCAATACATGCTAGACCTATTATTTAACTTTTTAAAAATAATCTTCTCACTGAGGAACTAGACATTACACCACCACCTATAACATAAACATTGGTGTAAGAATTAAATGCTTCTCTATACCAGACATCAGAAAACTATGGCCCAAAGCCCAGTCTAGCCCATTACAGGTTACTGCATATTTTACAAGCCACCATTATCTGCATGTTTGAATGAGCACTGAGCTGATACTGGCTTGAATAAGAGTGAGATGGAAAGCAACTACACCCATCATGAGCACCTACAGAAATTGATCAGAATTACCTTTGAATTATTTCTTCTGCTTCTGGCTCCAAAAGAAGTCATATTCTTTAGATAAGCAAATCTTGAGACTCTTCATATATGTATTTATTTTCAGAATTTGGAATGGTAGATTTGTTTTTTACTCTCTTCTCATAACATTGATCCCTAAAAGGAGAAAAAAAGTAATCTGAGCATTTGGGAAGGTGTCTGTCTCTTTTTTCACTGGTGATGGGTGGTGAATATTATTTCTAATTTGTAATCAAATTATAGTAAGCATACAAAAATGGGTATGTAATTACAAAGTGAACTGTCTAGATATGCTCACATCTGGGGGGCCAGGCGGTGCATACATGGTTGAGTGCACACATCACAGGAACTCACATCTGTATAGGTAAACTAAATAATGAATCCAAATGTCTTCAGTGCCTCAGAAATCTACTTCTGTATTTCTTTTTACGAACTCCTCAAAAGAGTAATCATTATCTTGACACAATATACTCATTTTCACTTATTTTTAAATTGAGTCCTATAGAATATACTCATAGCGGGAGTCGGGCTGTAGCGCAGCGGGTTAAGCGCAGGTGGCACAAAGCACAAGGACCGGCATAAGGATCCCGGTTTGAACCCTGGCTCCCCACCTGCAGGGGAGTCGCTTCACAGGCGGTGAAGCAGGTCTGCAGGTATCTGTCTTTCTCTCCTCCTCTCTGTCTTCCCCTCCTCTCTCCATTTCTCTCTGTCCTATCCAACAACGACAACAACAATAATAACTACAACAATAAAACAACAAGGGCAACAAAAGGGAATAAATAAATAAAATAAATATTTAAAAAATAAAAAAAAACAAAAAAATAGAATACACTCATAGCTTATTTGTGCAAGATAATGTAAAAACAATATTCTCATATGTTGCTGTGTTATGTTTACTCGGGTTACTCTATACTACGTTTAATGAAATGTTACAATATATCCTTTATGTTGGTGATGGGAAACTGAGAATCATATACATTGGAATGACTATAATCATAGAATTAGTCAACTTACTATATGATTCCAGATTTGCAGTGACACCAAACGTTTTTAAAGGTTATAGGAAGTTTATTGAAATAAACAGGTTAAGGAATAGTCACCAAGAGAAGATGTTGGAAGACAGTAAAAAGGAACCATCTGCCTTGAAAGTGAGACAGAGTGAGGCAAGTTGGTATGGAAAAAAAAATGATTTCCAAGATACTAAACTTTTTTGTAGTAGTCTCCATCTAAAATTACTATTGATTTTGCAGTAATATTTGGAATAGATTTTAAGTCATTCTATGGGGGGGTAATTATTTACAGTCCAGATGTTGGTGTATGGGTACAATCTCTCATCTCCAACATGGCAGCTATCTGCAGAGCATTCTAACCCCTGATTTAGGTTCTTTCCATTAATTGTATGCTGGGGCCCCGGTGCCTTCTCCACCTGCTCTCCTCCCTCCCTCCCCAAGACCTTTGATTTGGTGCAATATACTGTCGAAGTTTTCCTTGTTGTTTCCCTTTGTTTCCTTGTTCCTTAAGTAATACTTAAAATACCTTTTTTTAAAAATTTTTTATTTAAGAAAGGATTAATGAACAAAAACATAAGGTAGGAGGGGTACAACTCCACACAATTCCCACCACCCAATCTCCGTAACCCACCCCCTCCCATGATAGCTTTCCCATTCTCTAGCCCTCTGGGAGCATGGACCCAGGGTCGTTGAGGGTTGCAGAAGGTAGAAGGTCTGGCTTCTGTAATTGCTTCCCTGCTGAACATGGGCGTTGACTGGTTGGTCCATACTCCCAGTCTGCCTCTCTCTCTCCCTAGTAAGGTGTGTCTCTGGGGAAGCTGAGCTCTAGGACACATTGGTGGGGTCTTCAATCCAGGGAAGCCTGGCCAGCATCCTGGTGGCATCTGGAACCTGGTGATTGAAAAGAGAGTTAACATACGAAACAAAAATTTGTTGAGCAATCATGGATCCCAAGCTTGGAATAGTGGAGAGGAAGTGTTAGGGGGGTACTCACTGCAAACTCTAGTGAACTTCTGCTTTCAGGTATATATTTTGCAGTAGTTTATAGATACGTGTGAACATAAGCTCTCTCTCACAGAAACTGGTGTATATCTAGGTTATGGGACTTTGTTAGAAAGTGAACTACCTGAGATGAAATTAGAGTGTACTATAAAAGGAAAGGTCTCACCCGAGTAATGAAGCTGAAGGGTTGTCATTCCACATGTTAAGTCTCTGGACACAGTGTGACGTGAAGCATGTTGAGGTGGCAATCGTTGCTTTGGTTAGGTTGTGATCGGCGGATGCAATATTATTTGGTTTGGATAGGGAGTTGCATACAGGAAAGTGGGCCCTATCCAAGGTTTCCAGGACTGGGGGAAGTAGGGGCTCTATAGTGGAGATGTGAGGTTCCTGATGTCTTAGGGTTCAAAAAGACAATCGAGAGTTAATGTTATCACATTATTTGGTAATTAGGTTAACTTTGAAAAGTCCTTTTGTTAGTGTTTGCTGTACAGTATCGAGTATCTTGCATATAGCTGTGCTATTGGATGCTTCTAATCTACTTGGTCTAGGCTTTTGAGAGAGTCCGCATATCAAATACACAGCCTATATATTAAAAAGATTCAGTTTGTGTTTTGAGAGACTTTGAGACATACAAGTGATTTCCTCCCTCTCATATTAATTAACTACTGATTTATCTATCTACATTTTGCTAAGAGTCTACATAAACACCATTCCCACCACCAAAAGACTGTGACCCATCCCTCCCACCCACTCCCAACCCCCACTGGCCCAGGAAGCTGCATGTCTACCCCTCACCACTGGGTTTTTACTTTGGTACCCTACTTACAATTTGATCAGGACCTGCTTTTAGTTTCCCTTTCAGATCTTCTTACTCAACTTCTGTTGATGAGTTGGATCATACCATACTCATCTTTATCTTTCTGACTTAGGTCACTTAACATAATTCCTTCTAGCTCTGTCCGAGATGAGTCAGAGAAGGTGGGTTCATTGTTCTTGAGAGCTGCATAGTATTCCATTGTGTATATATACCACAGCTTTCTCAGCCACTCATCTGTTGTTGGGCACCTGGGTTGCTTCCAGGTTTTAGCTACTATGAATTGTGCTGCTATGAACATAGGAGTACACACCTCTTTTTGGTTGGGTGTTATGGAGTCTTTGGGGTATAACCCCAGGAGAGGAATTACTGGATCATATAGAAGGTCCATGTCTAGCCTTCTGAGAGTTTTCCAGACTGCTCTCCATAGAGGCTGTACCATTTTACATTCCCACCAGCAATGCAAAAGGGTTCCTCTGTCCCCACATCCTCTCCAGCATTTGTTGCTGCTGTCCTTTTTGATGTATGCCATTCTTACAGGAGTGAGGTGGTATCTTAGTGTTGTCTTAATTTGCATTTCTCGGACAATCAGTGACCTAGAGCAGTTTTTCATATGTTTGTTAGCCTTTTGGATCTCCTCTGAGGTGAATGTTTTGTTCATATCCTCTGCCCATTTTTGGATGGGGTCATTTGCTTTTTTGGTGCTAAGTTTGCTGAGCTCTTTATATATTTTGGTGATTAGTTTCTTGTCTGATGTCTGGCATGTGAAGATCTTCTCCCATTCTGTGAGGGGTCTCTTTGTTTGTTTAATAGTTTCTTTGGATGTGCAGAAGCTTTTCAATTTGATGTAGTCCCATTGGTTTGTTTCTGCTTTAGTCTACCTTGCAGTTGGGTTTGATTCATCAAAGATGTCCTTGAGGTGTAGGTGGCAAAGTGTTTTACCAATCTCTTCCTCTAAGTATTTGATTGTTTCTGGTCTGACATCTAGGTCTTTGATCCATTTGGAGTTGATTTTTATTTCTGGTGAGATAAGTGGTTCAGTTTCATTCTTCTGCATGTTTCAACCCAGTTTTCCCAGCACCATTTATTGAAGAGAACCTCCTTTTTCCATTTAATCCTTTGGGCCCCCTTATCAAAGATTAGATGCCCATAGGTGTTGGGATTTACTTCTGGGCTTTCAATTCTGTTCCACTGGTCTGTGTGCCTATTTTTGTTCCAGTACCATGCTGTTTTGATGATGATGGCTTTATAATATAGTTAAAGGTCTGGGAGTGTGATGCCTCCATTTCTGTTTCTTTTCCTTAAGATGGTTTTGGCAATTCTAGGTGTTTTCAGGTTCCAGATAAATGATTGTAGTGTTTGTTCTATTCTCTTAAAGAAGCTTGGTGGAACTTTGATGGGTATTGCATTAAATTTGTATATGGCTCTGGGGAGAATATTCATTTTGATGATATTTATTCTTCCAATCCATGAGCATGGGATATCTTTCCATTTCTTGGTATCAGTTTCTATTTCCTTGAGTAGCGACTCATAGTTTTCAGCATACAAGTCTTTCACTTCTTTGGTCAACTTTATTCCTAGGTATTTGATTGATTTTGCTGAAACAGTAAATGGGAGTGATTTCTGGATATCTTCTTCTTCAGATTTAGTGTTTGCATAAAGAAATGCCACTGATTTTTGTACATTGATTTTGTAGCCTGATACCTTGCTATATTGCCTAATAACTTCCAGTAATTTTCTACTGGATTCTTTAGGTCTCTCTATGTATACTATCATATCATTTGCAAATAGTGAGAGCTTTACTTCATCCCTTCCAATCTGTATTCCTTTGATTTCTTTTTCTTGCCTGATTGCTATGGCAAGAACTTCCAATATTATGTTGAAGAGTAACGCTGACAGTGGACAACCCTTTTGAGTCCCCGATCTGAGGGGGAATGCTTTCAGCTTCTGTCCATTGAGTATGATGTTGGCTGTAGGTTTGCTATATATAGACTCCACTATCTTGAGGAATTTCCCATCTATTCCTATTTTTTGTAGAGTTTTGAGCATGAACGGGTGTTGGATTTTGTCAAAGGCTTTCTCTGCATCTATTGAGATAATCATGTGGTTTTTGGCTTTGCTTTTATTGATCTGGTGAATGACATTGATTGACTTATGGATGTTGAACCATCCTTGCATTCCTGGGATGAATCCCACTTAGTCACGATGAACAATCTTTTTGATGTGTTGCTGTATCCGGTTGGCCAAGATCTTGTTTAATATTTTGGCATCTATGTTCATCAGAGATATTGGTCTGTAGTTTTCCTTTTTTGTTCTGTCCCTATCAGCTTTTGGTAACAGGGTGATGTTGGCTTCATAGAAGGTGGAAGGGAGTATTCCTGTTTCTTCAGTCTTATGGAATAGCTTAAGAAGTATGGGTACTAACTGTTTCCTGAACGTTTTGTAGAATTCGTTTGTGAAGCCATCTGGTCCGGGACTTTTGTTGTTGGGGACATTCTTAATAACGGTTTCAATTTCTTTGTCTGTGATTGGTGCATTTAGATTTTGTAGTTCTTCTTGGTTCAGTTTTGGAAGTGCATAGTTTTCTTGGAATTGTTCCATTTCTTCCAGATTCTCTAGCTTGGTGGCATATAGTTCTTTATAGAAGTTTCGCAGGATTTTCTGGATTTCTGTGGTGTCAGTTGTGATATCTCCTGCATCGTTTACAATTCTATTAAGTTGAGTCTTCTCTCTTTTTTGTTTGGTGAGTCTGACTAGGAGTTTGTCAATTTTGTTTAATCTTTCAAAGAACCAACATTTGGCTTCATTGATCTTTTGTATGGTTCATTTATTTTCGATGTTGTTTATTTCTACTCGAACTTTAGTGATTTCTGTCCTTCTGATTGCTGTAGGGTTCCTTTGTTCCTCTTCCTCTAAGTCTTAGAGGTGTGCAGTAAGCTCGTTCATTTCAGCTTCTTCTTGGTGTTTAATATGTGATTGTATGGCTATAAGTTTCCCTCTCAGTACTGCTTTAGCTGTGTCCCATATATTTTGATAGGTTGTGTCTTCATTTTCATTAGTTTCCAGGAACATTTGAATTTCCTGTTTGAGTTAGTCTCTGACCCAGTGGTTCTTAAGGAGTATGTTGTTTAGTTTCCAAATTCTGTGTCTTTTAATAATTTTCTGTTTGTTGTTAAATGTTAGTTTTACTCCACTGTGGTCTGAGAAGATACTTGGGATTATTTCAATGCTCTTGAATTTATTGATGCTGTCTTTGTGGCCTAACATGTGGTATATCCTTGAGTATGTGTTATGTGGATTTGAAAAGAAGGTGTATTCCAGTTTTTTGGGGTGAAGGACTCTGAAAATATCCAAGAGGTGTAGTCTGTCAATCTCTTCATTCAATTCTCTTGTATCTTTGTTGGTTTTCTGCTTGTTGATCTGTCTAAGTGTGAGAGTGGGGTATTGAAGTCTCCCACTATTACTGTATTACTATTGATGTATTTTTGAAATTCTTTCAGTAGATGCTTAATGTATTTAGATGGTCCCTCGTTGGGTGCATAAATGTTAATAATTGTTTAGTCTTCTTGGCTGATTGATCCTCTAATCATTATGTAATGTCCTTGCCTATCTTTCCTTAATTTATTTAATTTGAAATCTATCGTGTCTGAGATGAGAATGGCTGTTCCTGCCCTTTTTTGTGGTCTGTTAGCCTGTATGATAGTTTTCCATCCTTTCACTTTAAGTCTGTGTTTATCTTGCTGTGACAGAAGGGATTCTTGCAAGCAGCATATGGTTGGGTTATGTTTTCTGATCCATCCCCCCATCCTGTGCCTTTTGATGGGTGAGTTTAAGCCATTGACATTTATTGATATTATGGATTTAATGTATTGTAGTGCCATTGTTCTAAAAAAAATTGTTTGCTCTGATATATTGCAAGTATTATAGTGATGTTCTTGTTTATAAGAGGTCTGTTAGTACCTCTTTCAGGGCCGTCTTGGTGATGCTTGCCTCTTTTAACTGTTGTTTATCTAAGAAGGTTTTGTTCCCTCCATCTTGTTTGAATGAAAGTCTAGCAGGATATATTATCCTTGGTTGAAACCCTTTTTCATTCAGGGCTTGATAGATATCTTGCCACTCCCTTCTGGCTTTTAGAGTTTGAGTGGAGAAGTCTGCAGATAATCTTATGGGTTTTCCCTTGTATGTGACTTTTTGTTTCTCTCTTGTAGCCTTTAGGATCCTTTCTTTATCCTTACTTCTTCTCATTGTGACTATGATGTGTCTTGGTGTCTTCAGGTCTGGGTTCATTCTGTTTGGAACTCTCTGGGCCTCTTGAATCTTGATGTCCTTTCTGTTATTCAGGTCTGCAAAGTTTTCTATTATTTCCTCTAGAATGTTTGCTTCACCTTCCTCTCTTTCTTCCTCTAGCAGGCCAATTATATGAATGTTACTTCTTTTGAGATCATCCCATATGTCTCTGTTGTTGTTTTCAGTGTCTCTCAATCTCTTTTTAAGCTCTTTCACCTCTTTCTTATTTTTCTCTAACTCATTCTCTGTCTGACTAATTCTGTTTTCTGCTTCTGTTAGTCTGCTTTCCCTTGCCTCAGCTTCTTTCTTCATTACAGCTATTTCAGCTTTCAGTTCTCTAATTGTCTCAAGATAATCAGTATTTTCCTTGGGGGTCTCAACTGTTGTTTCCCTAATACTGCCATTCCTTTTCTTCAATGTTGTGTTCATTTCTGTGATTAATAAGTTTATTATTGCATGCATAGTTTTCTTATCTATGGTTACTTCTGGCTGATTTGTAGTTTCTTCTGGGCTCTTGTCTTCATTCATCGGAGTAGCAGTTTTATTTGTTTTTGATCTACCAAATTTTTGATTTATGTGTTTCTTTTTTTATGCTCTGTTGTTCCTCAGTTGTTGTGTCTTGAGTACAAGTAACACTGTACTAAATACCTTTATGACAATTGCACTCACCAACCTCAGGAATTACAGTAGCAACTGAAGTAAGTTTTGAAGTAGTTTAATCGTTACCAGTTAGCCAAACAATTTCTCTAGTCATGAAAAAATAGTAACCAAATCCCAGTGAAGAAAGAGTAAAGAGAGGATAACAAGAATAGACAGTTATGCAAATCTACTATCCCCTGTATATTCTAGAGGTAACAAGAGGGGAAAGGGAACTAGAGCAGAGATACACACATAGTAGTCCACTCTGAGTCAGATTTCTTCCCTAAAATAATTCACAAATTCAGAAAGGCAAAGAAGAAGGAAGAAGTGTATGACGAGATTAAAAAAAAAGAGAGAGAGATAGAGACAAGAGAGAGAAAAGGGAGAAGATGAGAAAAAGAGTTGTAATTAAAGAGCTGTGCAAGGAAATTCCCAAATGTGTATCAGTGAATTCAAAAATGCACCCTGTTAGTTGGTGTGGGGTATCCTGCTAGGAGCTGGTCCCCAGGGACTGCTTATGGCGGGGGGAAGGAGGTACACTTGAAAATTAAAAGGAAGAAAAAGAATTTTTTCCCCCTTTTTTCCCTACTCTAATTCTTAACCCAAATTAAGTTATAGTCACCTCCTTGGTGTCACCGCTAGGACCCCTTATTGGCTGGCCTGCTAAAGGCAGAAAATCCTACTGTTTCCAGGAGATGTGTTCGGAGCTCAGCGGCTAGCAGCTTCTCAGTCTGCCATCTTCCGGGAAAACCCCCCCCCCGGACGTTTTTAAAGGATTCCTCGAAAATGAAAACTAGCTCCAAGTCCTTTGATCCAATGAGAGCTGTACTCAAGAAGTCTTTGGATCCGCCCTCAGGTTCGCGGTGGTCCCTAGAGACTCCCAAGTGAAAGCCCCCGAGCTATAGTGCTCCCTCTGGGTCCTCTGCCGGTCACCCAGCAGCGCTCTGTAACCGGCGGAGGAGCTGCCTTCCCGGCCTGAGGACAGTGTCAGGCGCACCCGCCTTGCCTGCCGCCACCTGGGAAGTCTGGAGCAGCTGCCCGCTAGTTCGTGCCACCTTTACTCTAATTCTTAACCCAAATTAAGTTATAGTCACCTCCTTGGTGTTACCGCTAGGACCCCTTATTGACTGGCCTGCTAAAGGCAGAAAATCCTACCGTTTCCAGAAGATGTGATCAGAGCTCACGCTGCTAGCAGCTTCTCAGTCCGCCATCTTCCCCCGCCCCCTTAAAATACCTTTTTAAAATGAACAATAACCTGAAATTTAGACCTAGGTTTTCACCTAGGGCTTACTGAACTAGTCCTCAGTTCATATGTTTCCCTTTCTTCTGTTTTTGTAAATATGATCTTACAAGCAAATATCTGCATCAATTTATTTTCATATTGTTGTTGACTGTTTTTTATACTACAGAAATGAACCAAATAGTCATGGAAGAAGTGTCAGGGCTGACAAAGTCTGAAGTATCTGCTATTTAGAGGATCTGCTATTAAAGAGGTTTAACAAATCATTTCTGAAACAATTTCGAGACTATCATATAAAACATAAATAGAATTCTGTAGCAAACACACTGTCCTAATATACTTTGATTTAAATAAGTTTTAATAATGTAAAAGGCAGTGATAGAATTGTTGTAACATATCCTATCAAAGCAATTTATTTACAAATAGCTAACATACCCAGATTTCTTGAATGACACCAGGGTCATTTGAGGCCACAGTTCCCTGCTGAATACTAAGACAGTAGGAGCATGGGGCATGTGTAATGTATACTTTAGGAAAGTACTAATGAAGAATATATGCACCAAATAGTACAGCGGGATAATGACTGAAGTCCATTATAGTTACTGTACATAGTTGATTAATAGGTGCTTATAACTAGAACAATATTGGTGCCATATTTATGTAACATGTCCAGAGAGGTGCACATTTTTATTAGTGATTTAAAAATTATAATATTACAGGGATATAATTCCACCCATTCCCACCACCAAAGTTTTGTGCCCCTAGCCCCTTCAGCAGAAACTGTTATAGTTCTTACATGGTGATATATATATATATATATTCACCCATATTTATCACTTCTATGGGCACATTCACTTCCTTTTTAAGCCACACCTATGCTTTTTTTTTTTTTTTTTTACTTCCAGATGTCATTTTTACCTCTTCTCCCTCAGATAAGAGAACAGTGCCTGACTTCCTGTGGTGTTTTACAGATTCTCTCGTCTCTCAGGGATACTATAAAAACAAAGATTCCTATTCAAAAATGTTCCAGGTTCTGGTCATAACCTCTAGGTATCTTCCCCTAACAAATGTGTGGAGTGTGGAGCACAATTTTTTTATGGGATGCACAAACAAGGAGCTCTGGCTTCTGTGACAGTCTCTCCACAGGACATAGATGCTGTCTGGTCTATTCATACCCCCCCCCAGCCTGTCTCTGACTTTCCCTCAAAGGTTAGGGTTCTGGAGAAGTGAAGTTTCAGTACATGTTGGTGAAGTCATCTGCACAAGGAAGTCAGGATGGAATAGTAACATCTGCAACTTGTTGGCTGAAAGGAAGTAAGATATAATGCATGACAGAATATTTCATAAACAAGCACAAAGAGTATGAATGAATTAGTAAGAAGAAGGACCCTAGTTAGGGTGGGGAAAGCTAAGATGTCTATTTTTGGTATGTTTTTAGGATCCCAGGACGCTAATAATCTTTTCTTGTGCTTGCTAGCTAACATGATGGACTAAAAATACTGTCTGGGAGGATGGTGTCAGAGTAGAGAATAGAACTTAAAAGCCAGGATAGGGCATATTGGCTCCAAGATTTGAATATATATATACAGTTAAATGTTTACTACATCTATCTAGGACAGGGCCCATGTATATTCATATTTAGCACGTGAATCTGTATAACCTCTGAGTTCCAATTAGTCTGAGCTCACAGTCCATTGTGACAGCTAGAAACATTCTAGATTGTTCTCATTACAGGACTGGGCTTTGACAAGTGGCAAAGCAGGATAATCCTTGCCACCTTTTGGAAAGTGGGATAGTCCCTATCATTGGTACCATAGTGAGGGTAAGGTCCTGGAGAGGCCCACAAAAGGGCTTTTGATGACATTCCTGATAGGAGTGTCCAGTGATGGTAGAGAGAGAGAGAGAGACCCTATAGAGGTCTAAATGAGAGGTCCATTTTTTTTTATAGATTATATCATGCAATGATCTAAACACAAATATACAACTTAATTTTGTTCACCTGTTTTTATTTTTAAAGAAAGCTACTGAACTGAAAGTCTATCACTATAAAACATGGATTTAATTGAATCTATTTATAACCTGATTATAACAGTACAGTGAGTATAGATTTGTATGATAAGCTCTGTGATATTCTTAAGTAGTAATGGAAACTATGAAAGTGAAACATCAGCTAGCTGTTACTAAGTAGTCAAATATCTCACAACTTAGTGACATAAAGCAAACATGTTTCACTTCAGAAGAATATGGGACAGTTGGGCAGTTCTGCAGATTTGGGGCAGGGAAAACAAATCTCGGCTAGGTTAATTTGCATCTGCAGTTCTATCTAGACAGATTGGTGGGTGGATTGAAGGTAGATTTATGCCAAGAAGGGAGTGTAAACTATCTCTGGTGATTTTAGTTGTCTCTTCATTCCTGTAGGCATCTCATTTGTTCTATTTCTTTCATATTTTCAAATAGAGACTGTACAACTTTATTTTGATAGAGGATATTCATTATGCCATTGACACTTTGCAATGCATATGATTTCTGTCTTGATCTTGGTTTGGACATCTGGAAAAGTAAACTTCCTGCTTAGTAGCCGGGATCCTAGATCTATAACTTTAGCCACCAAGTTCACTCTGTGAGTCAGAAGGTCCCAGAACATCTGTACATTTGTGGTCACACAAGATTGATTCTTTCAATTCAGTCTGACAATTTAATAAGTGAAGACAAATTAATTA
This sequence comes from Erinaceus europaeus, assembly GCF_950295315.1. NCBI lineage: Eukaryota > Metazoa > Chordata > Mammalia > Eulipotyphla > Erinaceidae > Erinaceus > Erinaceus europaeus. The sequence goes on along the minus strand of NC_080179.1, from coordinate 50,124,594 downwards.
AATAAATTATTTATGGGTCTATTTAACAAACAATAAATTATGCTGATATTATTTCTCATTTTTTTTCAAATAGTGCTTGGTAAATATAATCAAATAGTTGGATAAACAATGTGACAAAACTAAATTTATTGGCTAATTTGTTGTTATAAGAGATAATACAAATTAAAAATAATTATCTTGAAGGAATCATATTGAGTGAGAAAGGCAAATAGAGAAAGATGAATACTGGATGATCTCATTTACAGGTAGAGTTGCCTTTTTCTATAAGTGATTTAATATTGATTTACAAAATGTTGAGACAACAGGGATTTAATTCCACACTATTCCCACCACTGGAGTTCTTTGTCCCCATACCCTGCATTGAAAACTACAATAGTTCTCCAAAGGTTACAGATATGTGTTTTATATTATTTCTATAATTTACTATTATTTATAATTCATATATATATATTTGCCCATGTTTTTCTATGGTTCTGTCTTCCTTTCCTTTATAAGTCACATCTAGACCTATTGCTACTTCTGAATGTCCTACCTTTTTTTTTCCTTCTCTCTTGAGGCCTTGATGAAATTGGAGTTGAGAGCTCTCTGGTCATTTCTTAACTTTGCAGGGAGGAGTCTGTACTGGCCTGAAGCATTGCAACAAAACAAAGGACTCTGGGGAAGGAGGGTAGAGAGGGACTTTGGTATCTTGATGCATGATGGTTGAAAAGGACATAAATTTAGGATGAGAGTGTTTTTCAGACACTTATCAGGGTAAAATGAGAAGTTTTGTGCATGTATAAACAACTGTACCATAAACCGATAACTCTTGAATAATTAAATTAGAGGATAGTGTGACCTTTTTGATTAGACTGTTATTAGTTTACTTGTTCTTTTTTAGCATAATTCAGAGTGTTGAATTAGCTGAGCGGGTAGAAAATAAATTTGCTTACATGAATAGGGGAAATCTCAGAACAAATCTGTTCAAATATGTATGCTTCCTTTATCATCCAGAAAAATCTGAAAATCTTTAATTTCCCCAGCATTCAGTTAGTACTTTAGAATTAGTATTATGGAGCCTTCAGAAATTACAAAATAGTGAACCTTTAATTTCCCTGAAGTAACAAGATGCTAACAAGTAACTCTATGTAGCCCTAGATAATAGTTGTCACTGAAACAACAGATTCTTCTTCTTCTAGCGTTTGCTCTTCTTCCGTAGCCAGTCAACAGCGTCAGGTTGAAAGCTGTCAGGAGCTGCTTGTTGCTGGCTTTGAAAGTGACTGGGATCCATGTGGATTCAGTCGGCTAGGAAGGATCCTCAGTTTCCCCAATGAATGGGTACTCATGGGATGCACCACGAGAAGGTCGATCCAATGCATCCCAAACAACAGATGAGAAGGATCCACAGTCGAAGGTTGTGAATCTTGAATAGACTGTGATTATTACAAGGACTTTGTAGCAAGAAATAATTTTTAAAAGAAAAAATAACTACTGTCTAAGATTACTAAAGATACATATTTTTTGTCATGAATCTGTAATATTTGAAATTGGGAGTACTTAGTTTGTTAGAAGTTATCATGGTTGTATATGGAGTACAATTTTCTAGGGTATTCACCTGGACACTGAACAGATTCTGTTGCCTGACACACAGTAAATCTGAATGAGATTCATGTAAAAACCTGGAAGGGCCTGGTGTTGGCACACCTGGTTGAACGCACACATTACAATGTGCAAGGACCTGGGTTTGAAACCCTGGTTCATACTTCTTTAAAAATACTTAGTATTAGCATATTTGGGAGGAAATGGACACAGTAGAAATAAGGGACTGGGTTTCAGTCTCTCTCTTTTTTTAAGGAAACAAAAATCACAAATTAAAAAACAACAACAAACCCTTGGATTTAAAAAATAAATAAATAAAAATACTTAGTGTTTGCTTCTATGAAATCAATGCACATGAACTTCTCTCTAACAAAATCACATGAAGTCTAGTAATAGCACTTTAGTTTTGCTACTGTTGCCATCATTCATTTACCATAGTTATCTAGTCTTAGAGATTTTTTAAAATATGAATTAATTATTTATTTCAGTTATACTGGACATTTTTTTCATTATTTCTTGTGCTTAAGGCAAATACAGTAAGAGGTCATAGTATTAAAGAGCCAAAGGTAGATACTTCGAAATTAGAAACAATAAACACTTATAACATTGTATAGAAAGAGTAAGCCTTACTTCCTAATCTAAATCTGACTGAGATTGTTCCCACCTACTCTGAATCTCCTGCAATCTTTCAACTCATTTGGCACTTAGAATTAGATTTACATTACTTTAGAATATTGGAACTAAAATGAATCTAGAGGAACATTAGTCTAGAGAATTTGAGGGTTTTCCTGACATGAATGAGTTCTGAGTGATTGAAAATCACTTATTTAGGTAATACACCTTGTTGTTTCTTAGATTTTTCTCCTTATGTTTATGTTTGAGTTATTTAGTGAAAAACACTAAAAAATGTATATTTTATACATAAAAATATTTAGAGGATCATACTATCTAAGATCTGATAGCTGTTTCTTCTAAGAACTTGATAGAAATATAGACTCTCAGGGAGTCAGTCGGGCGGTAGCGCAGTGGGTTAAGCACATGGCGCAGAGCGCAAGTACCTGTGCAAGGATCCTGGTTCGAGCCCCTGGATCCCCACCTACAGGAGAGTCACTTCACAGGCGGTGAAGCAGGTCTGCAGGTGTCTGTCTTTCTCTCCCCCTCTCTGTCTTCCCCTCCTCTCTTCATTTCTCTCTGTCCTATCCAAAAACAATAATAACTACAACAATAATTAAAAAAAGGACAACAAAAGGGAATAAGTAAATTAAAAAAAAAGAAATATAGACTCCCAAGTTCCACCATTGGCCTCTGGAATCTTATTTGTATTTTAATAAGAACACCAGATGATATAAATAGTGCTCTTAGAGAGTGAGAGATTCTTGTCTTAGAATCAGAAAAAAAAAAACTCAAATAACTAAGCAATACACAATAGAAAAGCTGTGAAACAACATAGAAATTCAAATGCCTTCAGTTCCTGAGTTTCATGGGATCCTTACTGACTTCAATACAGAGTAATCTGTGATTTTTCAGTTGTATCCATTAAACTTCTCTACTAAGATTTTATTTGAAGAGAGAGTTTCCAAGGTTTAAAAAATATGAAATGAAACAAACAGCTCTTTTTATAGCACAGTCTAATCTAAGAGGTAAAATAAAGTGGGATATGCAGTGCTCTGTGTGTTGATCAACTTAAATTACGTTTAGTAGTGTTTAGAGATACAAGTTGACAGTGCCATTTTCATGGAATCATAACTTGTATCCTAAGAAATTTACACACTTGTGATTGTTGTTACATCTTTTCTGGAATGCCTGAGTTCTTCTGTTTATTCTTTAAATTTCTCCTGCTCCATCTTTCTGGATATATATATATATATATATATATATATATATATATATATATGTATTGTAATTTTCCATTTCTAAAATTTCACTTGTTTAAGTCATGAACTGATTCTGATATCCCAAAATTATTTCACCTTCAAGTAAAGGAAATGTGATTTTTTTATGGTTAGAGGTGGGAAATAGCCCTGAGGTGAGAATTAAATACCGCTTTGTACAAGCGAAGGCTATATCCTTTTGTACCTTACTATTCTATTAATACACAGGCTCTTGAGGTTGTAAACTTTTCTTATTTCTTTGATACAATTTGAGAGAACATTGAACTACTTGTATGGTTCATTAGATACATATTTACTCACCAAGTTAGACATAGAACACCAAGCTTTATCTTAGATTAACTGTTATTCATATAATGAATTCTAGAGACAAGCCATGGTTCTATCACACTGGGTAGATTAAAATGACCAGGCTAGTGTTTCAAAATGCATGATTCTTTTTATATGTGTGATGTTGATAAAGCATTATATTGTACAAAGTATTCCAATATCTGTATAGCACTTGGGTACAGTCATATGAAGTTTATTGAAATGAATTTATAGGCATAGTAAAATGCACATTTTGAAAAGATAGTAAATACTGAATTTGCATAAAGCACACAAGTAAAACGTATATACTTTATAGGGCTTCTTCTAAGACTGTGCTTGAAATCGCTAAAAGTAATTTTTGAGCTAGACAATCTGATAACTTCTAACTCTGTCATCACCAAGATAGAATCAAATATCAAGAGCATATGTAGTTCATTTTCCTCTGTTACACTATAGTTCTTTTATTTCCACCAAACAAAATGTAGTTTCTTTGAATTATTTATCAAGGGAATTACAACTCTTCAACTCTAGTGACTCTTATTTGGCTTTTTCTTTCAAGTCAAAAGATAATGTTGAAAATAGTTGTGATATGACAGGCATATGCGTTTATTATCATTTTATATATGGATCATTTTTAAAGGATGAAGTTTTTGTTCAAATATATACCTAATGTTGTTCATCTAGTATTCATATCTCCTAGGGAAACCAAAAATATCATAATTAAATGGTACTAATAAGGCCGGGGATAGGTAGCATAATGGTTATGCAAACAGACTGTCTGTCATGCCTGAAGCTCCATAGTCTCAGGATCAATTCCTTGTGCCACCAGAAGCCAGAGCTGAGCTCTGGTAAAAAAATAAATGGTACTAATGATTAATTTCTACTTTAGTTATATTATCATTTTGCATTCATACATTTTGTCAGTAAATTATACAACTTTTTTTTTGTTTTTTCAAATTTTGACTAATTGTATTCCCGTGATCAAATATGTAAGAAGTAGTTAGTGGTTAATCTTTTCTGTTATCTGGCTTAATAATTACATACAAAGATATGTATTTATTCTTAGATTTTTTTAAGGGTTTCACCATTATAGTTTCATATATGTATGTATTTAAAAATGATTATCACAATTAAGTTAACATACATACCACCTTTTGTGCACCACTACACACACACACACACACACACACACACACACACACACACACACTTTTCCCATGTGTTGTTGGCATTATAAATAATGCTTCAGTGAACAGAGGAAGGATATCCCTTTTAGATATTAATTTCCTCTAGATATATACTCAGTAGAATTTCTTTTATGATTATTTTAAATTATTATGATTATTTATTTATTTTTGTATTACAGAATTACATGTCAACAGGCGTTTAAATCCACACCATTTCCACAACCAAAGTCTTGAATCTTCACTCTTCCCACTAAAATCCACCATAGTTCCCCTAAGTTTGTAGACATGGTCCAACCCTCATCTCTACAACTATCTGTCCACATTTATACATAGTTTCCCCTTTTTTTCTTATTTAATCCCCTCATCCCCTCCAAGCCAATCCTGACATCAAAACTATTTCCATATGCCCCTCTCCTTTTCCTTCTGTCTCTCTGGGTGCTGATGGAGTCCTCTTATCCTCATCCTATCACTTCTCCCCTGCTGGGAGTATGAATCAAGGTTGTTTGGGGGAAGTAGAAGGTAGGAGTTCTGGTTTCTGTAGCTGCTTCTCCATTGAGCATGTATGTGGACAAGTGGATCCATACCCCCAGCCTATTTCTGTCTCTTCCTAGTAGAGCAGAGCTCTGGAGATTTGAGGGTCCAGGACACATTGGTGAGGTTGTCTGCTCAGAAAAGTTGGGATGGAGTCATGGTAACATATGCAACTTGTCTGGAAGGTGACCTGATCAAAGCTGAGATAAAGTGGTTAATGAATAGGAACCAAAAAGTAAGATCAGAGCAAATGAGATTAGGCATTTTAGGGTAGAAGAAAGCTTAGAAAACCATTTTAGGCATGTTCCTAGAGGCACACAACTATGGTAGTTTTGGAGTTTGGTAGCTAGCCCAAGGTTGGATAACATTGCCTGAGAGAATGGTGCCAGAGAAGAGAAAAAGGGCTAGAAAGTTGGATTGGGGTAGGGAGTAGCTTCCATTCTTTAAAAACAGAGAAAGAAAGAAAAAAAGAAAGAAAAGAGAGAGAGAGGGAAAGAAAGGAAGAAAGAATCTGTGGTTGAAACTATTACCTCCATCCACCTGCTCCAGGGCAAATATATATATATATATATCTTGCACCAGAGCCTGTGCAACCTCTAAGTTACTACTACTGATCTGAGTTTATAGCTTATGTTCACATCTGAGGAACATTGCCTGCTGAGTCCCCAGCACCTGTGCCCCTGGAACATTCCCTGGCAAAGGAAAGTAAGGCTGCAGGTGGAGTTCAGGTTGCTGGCTGCATTCATTTCAAAACCAATCTTTTTGGAGTGTCAGGGCAGGATATATCCAGACTCCATTCAGAGACTGGGGCTATCCTCTCAGTAGGATTTATGAATAATATGGTAGTTTCATTTAGTTTAAGGGCGACTAATTTAATGCCTTTTCTTTTTTTAATTTATTTTCCCTTTTGTTGCCCTTTATGTTTTTTATTGTTGTTGTAGTTATTACTGTTGTTGTTATTGATATTATCATTGTTAGGACAGAGAGAAATGGAGAGAGGTGGGAAGACAGAGAGGGGGAGACAAAGACATGTTCAGACCTGCTTCACCGCTTGTGAAGTGACTCCCCTGCAGGTGGGGAGCCATGGGCTCCAACCAGGATCCTAACGCTGGTCCTTGAGCTTTGCGCCACGTGCCCTTAACCCACTGCACTACTGCACAACTCCCGGTAGTTTTAATTTTTTTTAAAGTCACTTTTAAAAATGTGAAGAAGCCAGGTAGTGGAGCACACAGTAGAGAAAACATGTTATCATGCACAGAGACCCAGTGTTCAAGTCCCCAACCTGCCTGCAGTGGTGGTGGTGGTGGTGGGGCTTCACTAATGATGGAATATTTCAGATGTTTCTCTTTCTCTCTGTAGCTGTCTCCAGCTCTCTCCTTCTCTCACCACACTCTATTACAGAAAACAAAACAAATATATATATATATATATATATATATATATATATATATATATATATATATATATATATATGGTTTCCAGGAGCAACAGCATCATTGCGCAAACAGCAATCTCCATTTATAACCCCTATGGGGACAGAAAGGAAAAAAGTAAAGACTGCATGTACTTTTTTTTTTTTTAATTTTTTATTTAAGAAAGGATTAATGAACAAAAACATAAGGTAGGAGGGGTACAACTCCACACAATTCCCACCACCCAATCTCCGTAACCCACCCCCTCCCATGATAGCTTTCCCATTCTCTAGCCCTCTGGGAGCATGGACCCAGGGTCGTTGAGGGTTGCAGAAGGTAGAAGGTCTGGCTTCTGTAATTGCTTCCCTGCTGAACATGGGCGTTGACTGGTTGGTCCATACTCCCAGTCTGCCTCTCTCTTTCCCTAGTAAGGTGTGTCTCTAGGGAAGCTGAGCTCCAGGACACATTGGTGGGGTCTACAATCCAGGGAAGCCTGGCCAGCATCCTGGTGGCATCTGGAATCTGGTGATTGAAAAGAGAGTTAACATATGAAGCCAAACAATTTGTTGAGCAATCATGGATCCCAAGCTTGGAATAGTGGAGAGGAAGTATTAGGGAGGTACTCACTGCAAACTCTAGTGTACTTCTGCTTTCAGGTATATATTTTGCAGTAGTTTATGGATACGTGTGAACATAAGCTCTCTCTCACAGAAAATGGTGTATATCTAGGTTATGGGACTTTGTTAGAAAGTAAACTACCTGAGATGAAATTAGAGTGTACTATAAAAGGAAAGGTCTCACCCGAGTAATGAAGCTGAAAGGTTGTCATTCCACATGTGAAGTCTCTGGATACAGTCTGAGGTGAAGCATGTTGAGGTGGCAATCGTTGCGTTGGTTAGGTTGTGATCGGCGGATGCAATATTATTTGGTTTGGATTGGGAGATGCATACGGGAAAGTGGGCCCTATCCAAGTTTTCCAGGACTGGGGGAAGTAGGGGCTCTATAGTGGAGATGTGAGGTTCCTGCTGTAATTTGATCAGGTCCTGCTTTTAGTTTCCCTTTCAGATCTTCTTAGTCAGCTTCTGTTGATGAGTTGGATCATCCCATACTCATCTTTATCTTTCTGACTTAGTTCACTTAACATAATTCCTTCTAGCTCTGTCCAAGATGGGCCAGAGAAGGTGGGTTCATTGTTTCTGATAGCTGCATAGTATTCCATTGTGTATATATACCACGGCTTTCTCAGCCACTCATCTGTTGTTGGGCACCTGGGTTGCTTCCAGGTTTTAGCTACTATGAATTGTGCTGCTATGAACATAGGAGTACACACCTCTTTTTGGTTGGGTGTTATGGAGTCCTTGGGGTATAACCCCAGGAGAGGAATTACTGGATCATATGGAAGGTCCATGTCTAGCCTTCTGAGAGTTTTCCAGACTGCTCTCCACAGAGGCTGTACCATTTTACATTCCCACCAGCAATGCAAAAGGGTTTCTCTGTCCCCACATCCTCTCCAGCATTTGTTGCTGCTGTCCTTTTTGATGTATGCCATTCTTACAGGAGTGAGGTGGTATCTTAGTGTTGTCTTAATTTGCATTTCTCGGACAATCAGTGACCTAGAGCAGTTTTTCATATGTTTGTTAGCCTTTTGGATCTCCTCTGAGGTGAATGTTTTGTTCATATCCTCTGCCCATTTTTGGATGGGGTCATTTGCTTTTTTGGTGCTAAGTTTGCTGAGCTCTTTATATATTTTGGTGATTAGTTTCTTGTCTGATGTATGGCATGTGAAGATCTTCTCCCATTCTGTGAGGGGTCTCTTTGTTTGTTTAATAGTTTCTTTGGATGTGCAGAAGCTTTTCAATTTGATGTAGTCCCATTAGTTTGTTTCTGCTTTAGTCTTCCTTGCAATTGGGTTTGATTCATCAAAGATGTCCTTGAGGTGTAGGTGGGAAAGTGTTTTACCAATGTTTTCCTCTAAGTATTTGATTGTTTCTGGTCTGACATCTAGGTCTTTGATCCATTTGGAGTTGATTTTTGTTTCTGGTGAGATAAAGTGGTTCAATTTCATTCTTCTGCATGTTTCAACCCAGTTTTCCCAGCACCATTTATTGAAGAGAGCCTCCTTTTTCCATTTAATCCTTTGGGCCCCCTTATCAAAGATTAGATGCCCATAGGTGTTGGGATTTACTTCTGGGCTTTCAGTTCTGTTCCACTGGTCTGTGTGCCTATTTTTGTTCCAGTACCATGCTGTTTTGATGATGATGGCTTTATAATATAGTTAAAGGTCTGGGAGTGTGATGCCTCCATTTCTGTTTCTTTTCCTTAAGATGGTTTTGGCAATTCTAGGTGTTTTCAGGTTCCAGATAAATGATTGTAGTGTTTGTTCTATTCTCTTAAAGAAGCTTGGTGGAACTTTGATGGGTATTGCATTAAATTTGTATATGGCTCTGGGGAGAATATTCATTTTGATGATATTTATTCTTCCAATCCATGAGCATGGGATATCTTTCCATTTCTTGGTATCAGTTTCTATTTCCTTGAGTAGCGACTCATAGTTTTCAGCATACAAGTCTTTCACTTCTTTGGTCAACTTTATTCCTAGGTATTTGATTGAGCTGCATGTACTTTTCATTCAGAGATACTTATCTGCAGCTCCACCTTTGGCAATTATAAAAATACTTAAAAGAAAACCTTGTATCATATTTCCCTTGCATACATTAATGGTCATAAATTTTCCTGTTTTGTTATTAGATGCAATATTTGTGCCATTTTTTATAACAAATTGTTACAAACAAATAAATCAGAAATTTTGACAAGAATTATAAAATACACAAAGAGAGATTTGATAGAACTCTCAGGTTATGTGTTTTCCTGTGTAAGTGACTCTTTTTCTCTTGCAGCCTTCAGCATCCTTTATTTATCCTTATTCCTTTCCATTCTAAATATGATGTGTCTTGATGTCTTTAATCCTGTGTTATTTCTCTTTTGGACCCCTCTGGGATTCTTGAACCTTTATGTCTTTTATGTTGTCTAGACTAGAGAAGTTCTAATCTATTATGTCCTGTAAAATGCTTTCTTCCCCTCCCTCTCTTCCTCTGGCAAGCCAATAGTGTGTGTATTATTTCTTTTCAAGTCATCCCATATGTCTCTGTTGTTCTTTTCAGTATCTCTTAATTCTTTTTGAGACTTCTTATTTCTTTCTTAGTTTTCCCTAATTTGTCCTCAATCTTGCTAATTCTGTTTTCTGCCTCATTCATTCTATTCTCTCTTCCCTCTGTCGTTTTCTGTAGCTCAACTATTTTGTTACCCTGTTCTGATAGTGCATTAGCTTGTGCTCTTAACTCAGCTGTTTTACCTTTCAGATCTCTAATTACCTCAAGTAGTGCTTCCTTTCAGAGTCTCATTTGTTGTTTCTGCATTTCTGATGACAATTCTTGAAAACTCCTCAGCTAGTGTTTGGATGTTGATCTCATTCTTCTGTGTTTCTATTTTTTTTGTGTGTGTGTGGGGTGGATTTTGTCCTGGTTCATGTCTCCAAAATTTCTCCTTTATGTAACCATTATTATAGTGCATTATGAGGTCCTTTTTTCAGTACTTCTCAGTCCACTGTTCACTCTTGCCTGGATTGACTTGTGTCTAAATAGGGTACTTAAAAGAATTCACAAGGGGTCAGACGGTGGCGCAGTGGGTTAAGCACATGTTGCGCAAAGTGTAGGGACCGGCGTAAGGATCCCAGTTCAAGCCCCCAGCTCCCCACCTGCAGGGGAGTTGCTTCACAGGTAGTGAAGCAGGTCTGCAGGTGTCTGTCTTTCTCTCCCCCTCTCTGTCTTCCCCTCCTCTCTCCATTTCTCTCATCCTATCCAACAATGAACAAAATCAACAATGGCAATGATAATAACCACAACGATGCTACCACAACAAGGGCAACAAAAAGGGGGAAAAATGGCCTCCAGGAGTGGTGGATTCATGGTGCAGGCACTGAGCCCAGCAATAACCCTGGAGGAAAAAAAAAGAATTCACAGTTGTGGAAATTAACAATTGTTTCAATGTTATCTCAGACCCTGAGTTGAAGCACAGTGGCTTTTAAAGGCTCTTTTGTTCTTTTCCTTCCCTGTAGGCTATAGTAGCCTGAGGGATTTTTACCTATAGGTAGGGTTTTTATCTTAATCATTCACTCTGATGACTTGGGTTCTGAAAGTAGTCCCAGACTCATCTTGCCACAGTCTCAGATGATCTTTGATATTCCTTGTTCTTCAGAGAAGTATCTCAGCTAGATGTATGGAGTCTTCTTAATTTGATATGTGTTGTTGGGCGCGGGCCACAGAGAAGAGAAAGAGGAGGGGTCCAGAGCGAAGAGGAAACACAAATCTTTATTTGCGCTGGCACCTCAGAGTTGGGTGCTAGAGAAGCAGGTTGGGCCACGTCGAGGTAGCGAAAATGGCCGCCTCACGCAGTAACCTTTCCTGCGTCTGAACACCGGAGTGAAGAGCTGGCAAGAGAGTGAGGTGCGGAAGAAGAAAGGCATTTATAAGAGCAGCTTTCCCGAGAATGGGAAGTGGGAGGAGTAACCATAGCACTCCAGGATAGGATAATAACTCTCGTGAGAATGGGAGGGGGGAGGAGTAACCAAAGCTCTCCAAATAACGTGGGAAATAGACAATGCCCTGAGGGCACAACATGTCTGAACAGGCACTCTGAGAATGTCCCAACTCTTGCAGGAACTAGCAGTAGCCTGAGGGGACAACATGGCAGATATTACTGCATCGGCACAATTTCCCAGCAGATATGAAGAATAATTCAATGTAGAGGGTCAATTATTCTCTTGTCTCCCTGATTTTCTTTTCATCTGACAAAGTCAGCCTAGAGTGATGAATCCCCACTTATGGCAATATAAATAAATACGTATCAACTAAAACTTAAATCCATTTATAATGTTCTCAAGGGAGTGATTCAAAAACCTTTAGAAAGTTGATCTCCTAGTTACCAGAATAATGATTAATTTAATAAAATAATGAATTTTTATTACATAAAATTGTAGACTTTATGAAATGGATTTTTTTACTGATAAAGACAAAATTTATAATTTATGAAATGTTTTTAATAAATCAATTTTCAAATTTAGCTTCAATGATTTTTCTCTGAAATAAAACTTATAGCAAAATTATTATGAAATTCCCCAAAGTATTTTTGATTAACTTAAAACATCTATTTTTTTTCTTTTTTAAATGTTTTATTACTTTTTTTTATTTAAGAAAGGATTAATTAACATCTATTATAATATAAATAAATCAGGCTAGAGAAAACCATACAGTTAATATCAGTGTTTGGCAGTAAAATGACTGGTATACTTTCACACCATTCCCACCCATAGACTTCTGAATTCTCAGTCTCTCTACTGCATCCACCACAGTTCCTCTAAGTTGTAGACATGGGCCAACCATCATCTCTACAACTATCTGTATACACTTGTACATAACTGCCCCCTTTTTCTGCCATATCCACTCTTCTTTCCCCCCCCAAGCCACTCATGATACCATTATTTTATCCAAATGTCCCTCTCCTTTTACTCCTCTCTCCACAGGTGCTGATGGAGCTAGAGTTGAGTGCCCTCTTATCCGCTTCTTCTTATCACTTTTTTCTCACTAGGAGTATGGATCAAAAAATTTTGGGAGGTCCAGAATATAGGAGTTCTGGTTGCTATAACTGCTTCTTCTCTGGACCTGGACATTGGCAGGTCAGTCCATACCCCCCAGCTTGTCTGTATCTTTCCCTAATGGACCAGAGATATGGAGAGGCAAGGACCACAACACACTGGTGAGGATGTCTGCCCAGAGAAGTCAGTATAGAATTATGGTAGCATCTGCAACTTGGTATCTGGAAGGTGGCAGGACATAAACAGACAAAATGGTCAATGAACAAGAACCAAAATGTAGGAATAGAACAGATGATATTAGGGACCTTAGGGTGCAAGAAAGCTAGGAAGTCCATTTTAGAATGCCTTCTGTTTTGGACTGATAGAAGGAATGAATTTATTTATACATGTATTTTACTTCCAAATGATAACTAACATATAGCAACTACTCATTTACTATTACTCACTTTTATTTCTTCTGCCAAGAGTAATAACAATAGCATTTGAAAAAGTGATGAAATGATGAATCTTAAATTAGGACATAATTAATCAATTTTCTTAATTATATAATTTTATAGCCTTTAATTTACTTTTAATGTACATTGCTAATATCTAAAAGCCTGAGAATAGGTATACAGGCTTTATGGTTATATAACCACAGGACATCGATTTTGGTCCAAAGATCTCATGTAGAGATTGTTCTGCTCAATAAAGTTTTGAAAATGTCAATCCATTGCCAGTGGCAGACCTGAACTAGCCTCTGTAACATCCTTTTAATTAGTATTTCTGAAGTTTAGTACCAGTTCTGACCTGCCTTCTCCATGTTTGAAACAAAAGTCCCATGTTCTTTGTCAATAGTAATTTAACAGATGGCCAAGTATGATAGAGATTTGACAGTTATTGATCATGGTAACTAAATTTTTACATCATATAACACATTAACTCAGTTCCACATTTCTCTTGCGTCTTTGAATACTTCTGCCAGAGAGATCATTTGGAACATTTCTACCTTCAGACACTCTTTGGGTTATATGTGAATATTTCCATCTTATTTGTATCTGTTTTCAAAATAGAACGTGATCAAAGCTGCTTTAAAATGTTTGACCAGAGTCCGTATCCTTTCAGAATGCTCTGCGGAATATCATCCTTGCCCAGATCCCTGCTATATTTATAATGCTCTTTTGTATCTTGCATTTCTGTAACTTTTATTATTTTATATATCCATGCCATTTCCTCTAGGAAGGACTGAAACCATGTTAAGGACAGAGACAGCTTTTCTGGGGGAGTTTCTAGCAGGTTCATGGCCTGTGGGCTAAATTCTGCTTCATCTAATGAACTTAGCTGTACCATGTAGGCAATAACTGAAACTTCCAGTCACATCCAGATGATCAGAGAGGGATGCATTTCCTATAGCTGGAGTCTTGGCTTCTAGTCTTATGATTCCTTATAAAAAGTACCAGGTATACTTAAAGGAGAAGCTAAATATTAACAAATTTCATCAGTGTTGCATTAGTTCCTGAGGTGAGGGTAGAGAGAATGGCAATTAACCCTTATTTAGGAGCCTTTATCCAATTACCACAATATATAAGGACATTGTATTTTAGCTCAACCAATAGTCTGGCAAGGTAATTGTCTTCCACTCTTATACTGAGTTTTTATTTCTAAAGTTGAATGCACATGGGAAATTTCTTGTTCAAGCTTCTAGAAATGGAAGAACTTCAGACCATCTATGACAAGTGATTATTTCTTGTTCAGCCAATTCTTCAGTAAAATATATAGACTTAGGTGCATGTAAAGAGCACACAGATGTGATTTTTTACTAGTGATTTAATAATGATCAATGAGAAAAGAGGCGTACAATCCCATAGATCCCGCCACCACAAGAGTTCCAATCCCATCTATCCATTTGAAGTTTCCCTATTCTTTTTTTTTAAATTTTTTTATATTTATTTTATTTATTTATTCCCTTTTGTTGCCCTTGTTGTTTTATTGTTGTAGTTATTATTGTTGTTGTTGTTGTTGTTGGATAGGACAGAGAGAAATGGAGAGAGGAGAGGAAGACAGAGAGGAGGAGAGAAAGATAGACACCTGCAGACCTGCTTCACCGCCTGTGAAGCGACTCCCCTGCAGGTGGGGAGCTGGGATTCGAACCGGGATCCTTATGCCGGTCCTTGTGCTTTGCGCCACCTGCGCTTAACCCGCTGCGCTACAGCCTGACTCCCTGAAGTTTCCCTATTCTTTAACCCTCTGGGAGTATGCACCAAAGATTTTTATGGGGTGCAGAAGGTAGAAGGTATGGCTTCTATAATTGCTTCTCCACTGGACATGGTCATTGGCAGGTCAACCCAGACCCCCAGCCTATTTCTATCTTTCCTAGGTAGGGCAGATCTCTGGTGAGGTAGGGCTCCAGGGCACATTGGTGAGGTCTGCCCAGGGAAGTCAGGTTGGTGTCATGGTAGCATCTGAAACTTTGTGGCTGGAAAGCATTAAGTGGTAGAGTGGAACAAACTGTTTAATAATCAGGATTCCTAAAGGTAATATAATAGATGAGATTTGGGGGTCTTCATGTTGGAAGAAGCTAAGAAGTGTATATTAGGTTTATTCCAAAGGGAGCATGACTTTACTACTTTTTGCCTAAGCCTGACAGCTAACTTGCAGGTGGGCTAAAAGTATTGCCTGGGAAGGTGGTGTCAGAGTTGGGAATAGGACTATAGAGCTGGATCAGGGCAGAGAGTAGCTTCCAAATATAGAAAAGCATAGATGTGATTTTGAATGCAATTCTAGCACTATCTGTGTCATTCGGCAAAGTTTACTAACTTATCAAGATCTTATTTCTTTCAACTGTAAAGTGGACTAATGTAAGGATTTAAAGAAATGAAACTTAAAAAAATCCTTGGAAAATGTATTAACATAATGAAAGTTTTCTGTTATTATTATAATTAATTGGTATAGGGTGTTTTTAGTATAAAGTTAACATTTCTCCATTAGATATTCAATATAGCTTCCAATAGATCTCTATCTGTTGTAGCAATAGGAGTTCAGGACAAGCACTATTTTTTTTTCCTGGAGGGTTACTTTCACAGCCTCTGCTTACTCTGTCCAGACATTCTTATGCTCTAACATAACTATTCCACATTCTGTCGATGCTTCATATGTCCCATGCACAATGAGCAGTTTTCTATTGCACATTTTTAACCTATGCTTTCATAACTCAATGTAGCCCTTCACTCTGGTGCAAAACTTGAGGAAAAGGAGAAAAGGGGGGGATTGCTAGTTATTCTTCATTATCAACCCAAGGCTAGACAAATTCAGAGGGCCCCATCTATGAGCTTGATATAACAAGGAAAGACTTTGTAGTAAATATTTGAAGAACGAGTCTGATTTGGCTTAATGAAGAAACAAAGGGGAATATAATATGATGAGAAAAATATTGAATATTATGAAATATTTAGATTTGGAGTTTATAAGCAAATTTGATAGCATTGCTTTGATTTTTTATATTTTGGGTCATTTAAAAATTCTTCTGGTTTTTTTTGGACTCCAGGATTATTGCTGGGTCTCAGTGCCTGCACCATGAATCCACTGCTCCTGGAGCCCTTTTTTCCCCCCTTTTGTTGCCCTTGTTGTTGTAGCCTTGTTGTGGTTTTAATTGTCGTTGTTGATGTTGATGTCATTCATTGTTGGATAGGACAGAGAGAAATCAAGAGAGGAGGGAAAGACAGAGAATGGGAGAGAAAGATAGACACCTGCAGACTTGCTTCACTACCTATGAAGTGACTCCTCTGCAGGTAGGGAGCCAGGGGCTCAAACTGGATTCCTTAGCAGGTCCTTGCACTTTGTGCCATGTGTGCTTCACATGCTGTGCTACTGCCAGACCCCCCAGCATTTAAAAATTCTGAGTCTCTTCATTTATCAAGTAGAAATTAGTTGTGAAACTTGGAAAATACCAGTATATTTCAAAATAATTGGATAGAGTTTATCTTAAATAAGATATTAGTAGATAGATGGTCCTAGGTTTTGTAGAGCTGTGCAGACACCGATCCTCAGTACTACCCTGGTGAAAAAAAATAAGAGGAATGTATATATTTTGGTTATTAACCCTTTGTCTCATGTATGTATGTAAATATCTCCTTCCATCTGTAGGGTTTTCTGTTTGGGTGATGCTATTCTTTGACGTGCAGAATCTTTTCATTTTGATGTAATCCCATCCATTTGTTTTCTTTGCTGTTGCACATGAGACTTCAAAGACATTTCAGAAGCATAGAGAATGAAATATTCTGACAATATTTTCTTCTATGTATTTAATGGTTTCAGGTCTAATGTCTATAACCTTTGATGTATTTAGATTTGACATATATGCATAAGTGGCCCTGTTCCATTTCTCTGCATTTCCTAACCCAATTTTCCTAACACCATTTGTTGAAGAAACTCTCACTTAATGTTTTGGGTCCCTTTGCCAAAAAATTAGTTGCCTATAGTTGTGGGGGGTATTTCTGGGCTTTTAATTCTATTCCACTGGCCTATGTATCAATTTTTGTTCTAGTGCCAGTTTTTATTACAGTATCCCTATAGTATCATTTGAGATCTAGAAGTATGATGCCTCTTTCAGTCTACAAGGATTTCACTTGCTAATGCAGTTACAATACAGGACACAAACAAACAAAAGATCGTTATAAATAGGAAGGGGGATATGGGCAGAATCTTCACCAAAGGAAAAATCCAGAAGGTCAGCATGCATAAAAACAATTGCTCAAAGTCACTGATTATTAGAAACATAAAAATGAAGGCAACAGTGAGGTATAATTTTACACGTGTGAGAATGTCATACATTAGAAAGAACAGAGACAACAAGTATTGGAGAGGATGTGGGGGAAAAAGAAGATTTTCTACAGTGCTGATGGAGGTGTAAATTGGTTTAGCCTCTGTGGAATAGTCTAATGATGTCTCTGAACATGAGAGATGATCCTACCCTACAACCAGGCAAGTTCTCTCCAGGGAATTTATTCAAAGGGAAAAAACATTGATATAAAGAGTCCTATACACATGTATCTTCATAGTGCAATGTGTGCTAGTCCAAACTTGAAAGCAATTCAGGTACCTAGTAAAAGAGGAATGACTAAGAAAAGTATGATATATATACGATGGAATACTACTCAGCATTTAAAATGATAAAGTCCTCTCCTTTGTCTCATCTTGGATAGAACTTGAAGGAACCATGTTAAATTACATATTCCTAGAAGAACAGAGCAAATCCCAGATAATCTCATTTGTAGATATGATTTAAGAAAGAGGGGCAGAAAGGAAAACACCAGGTGAAACTTGGACTGGGTGCTGTGTATTGCACAAAAGCAAAGGACTTTGGGGAAGGAGAGGAATGGAGGGAGAAAGGAAGGCACTGGGGTCATGGTGCATGATGGTAGGAGAAGACTTGAGTTAGGAGTGAGTATGTATATTGCAGGCGCCTATTACGGGGAAAGGAGAAATTGTACTCATGCCAACAACTGTAGTGCAAACCATTAAATTCCGAATAAAATGCTTTAAAACTATAGAAATACACAAGCAACATCTCCTCCTATGCACTTGGGCCAGCCTGGCCAAGATGTTGACATCTCACAACAGCATTTCTCTTTTCACCCGACTGCTAATGCTATAAGTTTCAGATAAATGAGATGTGAATATGTGGAAAAAATGACTAAAGTTAATCCTCCCCAAGGGTGCTGTGCATTCCCTAGGAAAAAAATAAAAATTAAATAAAATGTAATGTAATGTAGGAAGAAGGACAATTATTCAGTAATTTTTTTCTATAAAATCTTAATCTTTGAAACATTTAAAATACTCAGTACTTGAAAAACAACATTATCAATGACTTCGTATTGTTTCTATGTGTGCATATCACTTAATTTATCATTCTTTTTCATCATTCTTCAAAGCATGGGCATTTACTCTACTCAATGTTTTCACTATTACAATTAATTTTCACTGGATATCCTTGTACATAAATCTGCCTATCATTACTCCTGAAGGAATATATCTTCATTTTTTGGTTTAAACAAGCAACCTGACCCTCACTTGTTATATACAAATCTTTCCTGCTGAAACCTAAGTTCCATTTTTCTCATCCTAACCAAAACTTATTACTTTATATTGTATTTAAATTTTTCAAATTATATTTATTTAATTATTGGATAGAGGCAGCCAGAAATCAAGAAGAAGGGGTATATAGAAAGGGAGATAGACAGACACCTGTAGCCTGCTTCTCTGCTTGAAAAGCTTTCCCTCTGAGGGTGGGGACTGGGAGCTTGAACCTGGGTCCTTCTGGACTATAGCATGTGCGCTCAACCAGGTGCACCACCACCCGGCCCCGAAACTTACTGCTTTCTATTGGCAACTTTCCTCATATATTCTCCACCACATATGGCATTTCCTTGGGAATTTTTTCCAAGAAGGTGTTATTCAGTAAAGAAGAGATGATGATCTGACCTGTGAAGTAGCACAGTGGGCAGAGGGTTGGATTCTCAAGCACAGCATCCTGAATTTGATCACTGTATCACATGTGTCAGAGTGATGCTCTGGTTTCCCCTCCTCTCTTGATTTCTCTCTGCCCTATCCAATAGCAACAACAATGACAATGGCAATAATGACAACAACCGGGGTAGCAACAAGGGCAACAAAATGGGAAAAACAATGGTAACAATGACAACAACAAGGGTAGCAACAAGGGCTACAAAATGGGGAAAATGGCTTCCAGGAGCAGTGGATTTGTGGTGCAGGTACTGAAGAACCCAGTGATAACCCTGGAGGCAAAAAGAAAATAGAAGAGAAGAGGAAAGAAAAAGAAAAGAAAAGAGAAAAGAGGAAAAGAAAAAAGAAAAGGTCTGGGTGTTGGCATACCTGGTTGAGCACACATATTACAGTGTACAAGAGGTCGTGGGTTCAAGCCCCTGTTCCTCATCTCCAGGGGCAAAGCTTTGAAAGTGGTCAAGCAGTGTTGCTGGTGTCTCTCTGTCTCCATCCCTCTCTATCACCCATTTCCCTCTAGATTTCTGACTGTTTCTATCCAATAAAAAAGAAAGAGACAGAAGAAAAGAAGAGAAGAGAAAAGAAAAGAGAAGAGAAAAGGAGAGGAAAGAAAAGGAAAGGGGAGGGGAGGGGGAGGGGGAGAGGGAGAGGGAGAGGGAGAGGGAGAGGGAGAGGGAGAGGGAGAGGGAGAGGGCCACCAGGAGGGGTGGATTCATATTGTAGGCACCAAGCCCCAGCAGGAACTCTGGTAGCAATTATACTGATGATGATATTTCCTTAAAGGAAGTGAGGGATGCTAACATACATGGGGGAATAAATGATTACACTAGTTAAATGAAAGAGGAATTTAGAAAACAGTTTGCCAGAAACTAGTGTGGCATGGTCAAGGATGGAAGCTTAGGAGTTATTTAAGTGCTAATAGGGAAGTCAAGAGGAAGTTGAGGTCCATTAAGGTAAGAGGATTTGCCCAAATTTCTCAGCCAATAGTTCATAAATTTCACATCTAACAAGATGGGACATGGAGTGAAATAAATGAGCAGGTGAAACGTAAGCAAGAAAGAGCAAAATTGAAAGCAAGGCCAAACCTGGACTGTGTGTGGTTTATTGTACCAAAGCATTCCTTGATGATAATTAACATGAACTAGGTATTAAAACTAGAAAAAGAAACTAGAAAACTAGAAAAACTAAACTAAAACTAGAAAAGAAAACACAAGTCGAACCTGAAATGGAATTGGAGTATTACACCAAAGTAAAAGACTCTGGGGTGGGTGGGTGGGTGGGGAGAATACAGGTCCATGAAAAATGATGAATGAAATAGTGGGGGTTGTATTGCTAAATGGGAATCTGGGGAATGTTATACATGTAAAAAAAAAAAAAGAAGTAGAAACGCAAAGCAGAAATTGACTGAGTTTGGAGTATGGCACCAAAGTAAGAAAGCAGAAGTATACTAGAGTTTGCAGTGAGTACCTCCCTAATACTTCCTCTCCACTTTTCCAAGCTTTGGGTCCAGGATTGCTCAACAATTTGTTTGGCTTTGTATGTTGACTCTCTTTTCAGTCACCAGGTTCCAGGTGTCATCAGGATGCCGGCCAGACTTCCCTGGATTGAAGACACCACCAATGTGTCCTGGAGCTCAGCTTCCCCAGAGACCCATCCTACTAGGGAAAGAGAGAGGCAGACTGGGAGTATGGACCGACCAGTCAACGCCCATGTTCAGCGAGGAAGCAATTACAGAAGCCAGACCTTCTACCTTCTGCAACCCTCAATGACCCTGGGTCCATGCTCCCAGAGGGATAGAGAATGGGAAAGCTATCGGGGGAGGGGGTGGGATATGGAGATTGGGCGGTGGGAACTGTGTGTACCCCTCCTAAAAAAAAAAAAAAAAAAAAAAAAAAAAAACTAGAAAAATTTGGAACAAAGTTCTAAGCAAGTTTTAGAAAGACCTATGTCTCACCAGAATGCATTTTCTGGAGTAGAAAAGAACCAGGACTGAATAGTGGAAGAAATTAATTTATAATATAGAGATTCCTATTAGAAAGTTAGGGCATTCAGTCATAGCTTCTAAGCACATTGCTCTTAGATCATGACAACTGGGAGATATTGAAGTCTCTCGAAAGAATAGCCTAACGAATGTAACTTTTCTTCCCACCAGGGTTATTTCTGGGGTTTGCTGCCTATACTAGGAATCTGCTACTCCCTGTAGTCAGGCTTTCTTTCTTTTCCTTTTCTGTTTTCCTTCTTCTCTTCTATTTTCCTTCCTTCCTTCCATTTGTTTGGTAGGACAGAGAGAAATCAAAGAAAAATTGAGAGGGGAGTGGGAGATAGAAGCAGAGGTGAGAGAGAGGGAGAGGGAGCGGGAAAGGGAGAGAGGGGGAAGAAGAAGAAGGAAAAGGAGAAGAGAAGGAGAAGGAGAAGAAGAGACCTGCAGACTTGCTTCACCATTCCTGAAACTTCTCCCCCCTGCAGGTAGGGAAACAGGGCTTGAATCCTTGTCACATTCAGGTTAATATGTCCCACAACCCATCTGCTACAAATGTAAATTTAAGGAAGTGGGCTAATGTATTTACTTTTCTAATTGAATATGTATTTATTTGCTTCATTTAGTCAAAATTCTCTGTAGCAGTAAGGCAAAAAATGATGAGTATTTTTATGTAAAGCGTATTTCTGTTGTATTCCAAAAAGTCCAGCTTTAGTGACAGAGTAGATCAAAGTTTCAGCCATGAAAATGAGAATTTTCTCATGGAGTCTTATCAACTAAACAGTAGGGAAGCCACTGGAGAGTATTTGCATTATAGTGAAACGAGTGTTGTTGATGTAGACACGTTTCCTTTCAGAATTCTTGTGTAATTTTGAAGGTTTGTTTTTTTTTTTTAAGAGAAATCAAGAGAGGAGAGCAATGGATAAAGAGTGTGAGAGGATGAGAGATACTGGCATCACTGCTTAATGCTTCTCTCTCTTTCTACTGGAGAGTGAGAGTGAGGGCTTGAACTCATCTCCTTGCTCATGGTAGTGTGCTCTACCCAATGTGCCACCATCTGGGCCCTAAATTTTGATGATCTTTTTAAAGCAAATATCATACTTAAATCATAATCAGATGATCTGAGCTAGAAACAAGTGTTATCATTTTAACAACTGGGTTTATTTGCGGGGATTCTAGATATATTTAAAACAGATGAGTAAAATTCTTCTTGGTTATTATGTATATCACTCTAAAATGTGTCTCCATATATAGCATGTTATCCAAATATGTGTGCTGCTGGTATCCAAATAGGCATTGAGTCATTTTGTTCTAGATCCAGGTACTGAGAACTCTAAAAAGTGTCTGGGAAAATTCAAGTACATTCAAGTTAGCTGTCTTTTCATTTGCTATCCCAGTTGACTAGAACTTTCATTTATATAATGAAGAAGTGTGTGTGTGTGTGTGTGTGTGTGTGTATGTGTGTGTGTGTGTGTTCAGTAAGTATTTCCTATCTCTGTGAAATCATTTAGTAACAGGTACGCTCAACCAGGTGTTCCACCACCCAGCCCCCAGGTGAAATCATTTGTAAGCATTTGAAAAATGACAGTCTGGGCTAGGGAGATGATTATGCAGAAATATTTTCAATCTTGAGGCACCATAGATCCCAGATTCACTCCCCAGAAGTGCTCTCATAGAAATATATAAGTGTAAATAAAATATATAAAATAAAAATGTAATCTTTCTCTTTCAATCCTGTTTTTATCCACTGCTCACTATCTCAGGAAAAGTTATTCATGGAAAAAAAATCCTCTGAAATCTTAGGTGATGATTAAACAGTGACTGTAGGCATAATATAATTTGTTAACTAAGATGCAAAATGACCTTCATAAGAATTTGTAAAGGGAGGTTTTTTTCTTCATAAACATACCACTTGGGCTCAGTTGCTATTTTCATTTGATGTCAGCAATGATAGCTCATTAAAAGATGGTATCATAACCTGATGTTTCAGAAACATTTGTTAAATTGTCAACTTGGGGATAAAATAAGAGAAGTATCTTGGTTGCCCATGGATATACAAGTTTTCAGTTGTAGATAGAGCCATCTTTTGGTGATTTCTCTACTATTTGAGAAGCAAATGTCAATATGTTACCCTTGGTAAAACCTCTTCTTCCCCTTATGTGACAGGAATAATATTGGCATTTGTTATTAGCTAGTGTTTGGACTGAAAATAGAAATGATACCGGATACTTTGACAAAGTCATATTACTATAAGAAAATGTGTTATACAATTTTTGTAGCACTAGCTCTGAAATTCCATAGTTTCTGAGTGCATTTATGTTGGTGGAAGAAGAGCATGAGAATTCTAGGATTGTTAGTGTCAAATACCCATCAACAGATGACTGGAAAAAGAAACTATGGAATATATAATTTGGAATATTACTATGAAATTTAAAGAAGATGGCATCGTGCTCTTTGGAGCAAAATGGATGAAACTATATGTGATTATGCTTAGTGAAATAAGAAAGAGAAGATATCCACTGACTGGTTTCACTGATGTGGAAGCTAGAGAAATGAAACACATATTTTTTAAATTTATATTTATTTACTTATTGGATAGAGATAACCAGAAATTGAGGGGAAGGAGGTGGATAGAGAGGAAGAGGGGCAGAGTCACCCGCAGCCTTGCTTCATCACTCCTGATGCTCTCCCCCAGCAGGTGGGGACTGAGGGCTTGAACCCGGATCCTTGTGCACTGTAGCATGTGCACTCAACCAGATGCACCACCACACGGCCCCTGAAATGCATCAACATAGAAAAATAAAACAACAAATAAAAAAACAGACAATAGCGGAAGCAAACTATCTCTAAGACTTTTTGAGAACTACGGTGGTTATCATTGGGACAGTAGGGGCACAGAAGTTTGGTGGTGGGTGCAGTGTAGAACTGTATCATGTAATCTTATAATCTTACACAACACTATTAATCACAAATAGAAATGCCTTGAAGAAGCCTGGAAGGGAGGGCTCCATGAAGCTGCTATCAAGCTTTTTGGAGGAGAAGGTTCTATTTGGCTGGTGGTCGTAAACCATGAACTCAGAAAAGGCACATTGTAGAAGTAGGATCAGGACCTCTTATTAGTAGAAGCTTTGCTACCATTTCTCATATTTGTGAAAGGATATGAAGCTGATTTGCGAAGATGAAATAAAGTAGAAGCAGGAACCATCTGCTGCTGCAAAAGTTAAGAGGTACCGTCGAAGTGAACATGTAGCCAAATTTAGGAAAGTGGGACAAAATGAGTTTTCTTTCTCCTTTAGAAAACTCTTAAGGACCTTTTGGTAGAGTTGTTATAGGACCTACCTGCTGGTAATGGAGAGATGTGTTTGCTGAATTCCAGCCTCAGTCTCACCAAGCAGAATATGAAAGAGTGGATGCTGACCTTAGAAATAATAGGCTACACCAGTATAATTCATTTCTCTAAGCTTTACACTTTAAAAATATTCCTAACAGGGGCTCGGGTGGTGGCACACCAGGTTAAGCACACATACTATGATGCACAAGGATGTGCACAAGAATCCCGGTTCAAGCCCCTGGCTTCCCCTATGCAAAGACGTCGCTTCACAAGCGGTGAAGCAACTCTGTGGGTGTCTTTCTCTCTCCCTGTCTATTCTCTCTTCCCTATCCAATAAAATGGAAACAATGACCTCTAGCAGCAGTGGGTTCATAGTGCCAGCACCATCCTCCAGAAATAACCCTGGAAGAGTATGTGTGTGTGCCTGTGTGTGTGTGTGTGTGTGTGTATTCCTAACAGAAATACTGTGGAGATTCTCAGCATAAATAGGCACATACATGAAAATGTTTGTAAGTACATGAATGGTGAACTTAAACCAGGATGGGTATAGAAATAATTTTGGAAGAAAAAATGATTTTTTATTTCTTCCTGCCCTTCATTATGGGTCAAAAATGTTATTAATTTCCTTTTTTATTTATTCATCAATTTATCTGTTAGTAATGTTTAACAATCTTATTTAAAAAATACCAAGAACCATGTCAAGGTAATAGGGTCATATGTTTATTACAAATTAAAAAAAGAGTTTAAGTAATTCCAGTCTTCAAGTAGGATCCTAGCCAAAGCCTATTTATTTGTTGTGTGTTCTGCATCTAATAAAATGTAGATTAAGGCAAGATGTCAAAGGGAAAACTTACAGTAACTAATAAGTGAGGGACAGACAGCAAGACAGGAAAAGTAGGAAGACTAACAAACTTGGTGTAAGGAATGTTTTTTATTTATAAAAAGTAAACACTGATAAAAGCCATAGTATAAGAGGGGTACAACTCCACACAATTCCCACCACCAGAAATCCATATCCTATCTCCTCCCCTGATAGCTTCCCTGTTCTTTATCTCTCTGGGAGTATGGTGAGGATGAATGCCTGGCTTCACTGGGATGGGGGCAGGGAGGCGGGAGGATGGAATAGGAGTCTTTTGGTGCTGGGCATGGTATTTATGTATACTCCTACTAACTTCCCAGCACCAAAAGACTCCTCTCCCATCCTCCCTCTCCCTGCCCCCACCCCAGTGAAGCCGAACGTCCATCCTCACGCTCAACCCAGTGATTTTTTACTTTGGTGCTCAGTCAAACTCAGTCAAATCCTTGGTCTCTATTACTGCTGAGACAGGAAACACCAGGCATATGTTCAACTCCTGCCCCTAAAGCATGGATAACTCAAAACTGCAGGGTAGTTAATACACTTTGGAATTGTCTTTGAGAAAGCAGAAACAACAGTTGTTGCACCTTATAGTTGTATGCTTTTTTCCCTTCCTTTTTCTTCTGCCATGGACCCTAACTTATAGTAATTTTATGTGGACTTCCTTAAAATTTCCTTCATGATTGAGCAAACAAAGGACTTATAAACTATGGTCAGTTCTGTAACATGCTCTTCTGAATGTCATTCATTTCCTTTCTTTCCCTCAAAAATCCTCTGCTGATCTAGAATCTCTTTCCCAATGTAATGGTTACACCACAAACTTTTGCTATTACTTTTTATTTTATTTTATTTTTCCTCATTTTTTTATTTTAACACCATTCCCACCGCACAAAAACGGTGTCCCATCCCATCCTCCACCCTCAGTGAAGCCGAGCATCCAGCTTCACCCTCATCTTCCACCGAGATTTTTACTTTGGTGCCCTACTCCAAACTCAGTCAGATCTTGCTTTGAGTTTGCCTTTTTATTCTTCTTTGACTACTTCTGTTTATGAGTGGGATCATCCCATACTCATCTTTGTCTTTCTGACTTAGCTAACTTAACATAATTCCTTCTAGCTCCATCCAAGATGGGTCAGAGAAGGTGGGTTCATTGTTCTTAATAGCTGCATAGTATTCCATTGAGTATATATACCACAGCTTTCTCAGTCATTCATTTTTATATAAGTAGGAAAGAGTTACTGAGTTACAGCAGAATCTCAGGAATCTCAGAATTTTATAATTATAGGAAATTAGAAGGAAGCAATAAGTAGATGAAGGAAGCAATAAGTAGATAAACCAAGGTAAATATAGGAGTTCTGGAGGAGAAGTAGGAAGAGGATTGAAAGCTCCTGCCTTGATGGAATGAAAAGTTGCCATTCTGCATGTAAATTTTTGCACTGATTATTTAAAACAACTTTCCCTAAATGGTACCTTTTGCTCTCAATAGACTGTTTTCTTTTCTTTTCTTTTTTTATTTTATTTTATTTATTGGATAGAGACATCCAGAAGTTGAGAGGAAGGAGAGACGGAGAGGGGAAAGAGAGAAGAAAGACACCTGCAGCACTACTTCCCCACTTGCAAGGCTTTCCCCCTGCAGGTGGGGACTGGGGACTTGAACCCGGGTCCTTAATTATTGCAACATGTGCACTTAACCAGGTATGCCATGCCATCACCCAGCCCCTCAATAGACTGTTTTCTGTTATCCTTTTGAACTATTATGTGACCAAGGAATCTCATATGCTCTGAGTATCCATCTCTAATTCCAGTAATGGAGACCCACAGTTTTAAATTGATGAGGTTTAGGTGATCTTCTCCACCATTCAGCAGACTTTTTTGTTTTTATTTATGAAAAGGAAACACTGACAAGACCATAGGATAAGAGGGGTACACCTCCACACAGTTCCCACCGCCAGAACTATGTATCCCTTCTCTTCCCCTGATAGCTTTCCTTTTCTTTATACCTCTGGGGATATGGACCCAGGGTCATTATGGAGTACAGAAGGTGGAAGGTCTGGCTTCTGTATTTGCTTCCCTGATGAATATGTACATTGACAGGTTGATCCATACTTCCAGCCTGTCTCTCTCTTTCCCTAGAGGGCAGGGCTTTGGGGAAGCAGACTCCAGGACACATTGATGGGGTTGTCTGCCCAGGGAACTCTGGTTAGGATCATGGTAGCATCTGGAACCTGGTGGCTGGAAAAAGAGTTAACCTATAAAACCAAACAAATTGTTAACTAATCATGAACCTAAAGGCTGGAATTTTGCAAATGAAGATTTGGGGTATTTGTTTTGAAGATAGCTAGTAGGCGTATATTTTAGTTATATTCCAAAGGGCCCATGACTATACTAGCCTTTTCCTGAACCTGACATCTGATATGCAGGTGGACCCAAGTTATTGTCTAGGGAGATTATGTCATGGCTGGAAAAAGGGCTAGAAATCTGGATCAGGGAAGAGAGTAGCTCCTAAATATGGGAATAGTGTATAAATATTGTTGACTATAAACCCTATAGATTTGATCAGCAGACTTTTTATTGATAAAACTCAGACCAGTGGTGAAGCGTCAACTGGAAACCTTCTAGACTGGTACCAGCTGCTTCCAAGTAGGTGCAGGCTTTAGCGCCAAGAATCTCTCCTTAAGAGCCTTTCAGTCAGTGAGCCACACGTGTTTGCACTCATCCCTGGTTTGGAAGGTTCCTGAAGTAATTGTAGTCCTATATTGTGTTCTCAGATGATCCTCTTTGCTCATAATTTATAACATTAAAAAGAAAATAATAACTCAACTCTCATTCCAAATGTTTGAGTCATTTCTTGTCACCACCTCTAAAATTTGGTATCAGATGCCTCTTCTTTTTCTCAAGACTTCGGTAATAAAAATGTTCATCTGTGCTTAAGAGATCTGTTAATAATGTCTGTCATGATATAAATGTTTTTTGTAGAGATCCTTAAACCAGACTATATGGGACCAAAAGGGGGCATGGTAAAGCATGCATGTTACCATGCACAAAGACCCAGTTCCCACCTGCAGGAGGGAAGCTTCATGAGTCATGCAACAGTGCTGCAGGTGTCTCTTCTTTATAGACTCCCCTCTCTCTCCATCTCTATTTCTCTTTGTCTCTAGCAATAAACAGCGTGGGGGGTGACTGATGGCAGTGGTAGAGTCTACTTGCAAACACTGAGTCACAGTGGTAACCTTGGTAAGTCTGGTAGGAAGGAAGGAAAGAAGGAAGGAAGGAAGGAAGGAAGGAAGGAAGGAAGGAAGGAAGGAGAAGGAAAGAAGGAAAGAAGGAAGGAAAGAAGGAAGGAAAGAAGGAAGGAAAGAAGGAAGGAGGAAGGAAGGAAAGGAGGGAGGGAGGAAGGAAAGAAAGGAGGGAGGGATGGAGGAAGGAAGGAAGTAAGGAAGGAAGAAAGAATGAAAGAAAGAAAGAAAGAAAGAAAGAAAGGAGTTATATGTTTGTCAGTACAGAGTCTTACCTTTATTTTATATAGAGACAAAGGCTCAGAGATACACAGTGAAAAAGACAGATAGCACTGTAGCTCCCTTCAATTTGGTGGGGGCTGGTCTCAAATCTCAGTCACATGCATTGCAAGGCAGCAGCCTGTCCAAGAGGCTGTTTCTCCTGCTCAAAACTGAGTGTTTAGGAGATGGTACAAGTCTGGCATACACTAGGCACTTATTTATTTTAGTCCATCAAGTCAATTAAAAAAAAAAGAATTCAGAATCATGATAAAGTCCCTAAGCTTGCCTTTTTATTTTATTTATTTATTACTATTTTTTTTTTTGCCAGTGGGGTTATAGCTGGAGCTCAGTACCTACATAATGAATCCACTGTTCCCAGTGGCCATTTTTATCATTTTTATTTCTTTTCTTTTTTGATAGGGCAGAGAAAAATTAAGGGAACTTGGAGACTAGAGAGGGAAAAAGAGAGGCGCTTTCAGCACTGCTTTACTTTTTGTGGAGCTTACCATCTTTAGGTGGGTAACTGGGGCTTGCAGTTGGGTCATTACGCATGGTGACCTGTACACTCAACTGCTCCACTGCTCCGCCCCCACTATGATTTTTTGTTTACTCTGTTATACAAATCTCAGGAGGAGCTTTCTGAACCTAGCTTGCACCTTATAGGCATGGAGTATGCAGTTGCCCCGATGATATGTGATAAGATAGACCACATGCTGTTAACATATTTACATTTACTATGTAAATGTAAATATGCACCACCACCTAATCATTTGATGCTGGTACTCTTGTGGGTGGCCTCTCAGCAGAGGTAAGCCTTGTTACTGGCCTCTCTTGTTAACTCTAGTGGCTAACAACAGAAAAAGGACCAGGAGACCATTTCAGTCACAAATGATCTATCTTATTGTACAGAAGGCATGATTTAAGTAGCAGAGGGGAACAAAGGACATTTTTCACATGAGGTGATAGTGATGGGCTTTGAAGGTCAGAACCTTCATGACAAAAGTTCTAAGGAATGAAGAGAATTGATAGTGGTAAAGGGGAGTTCCGGAGTGATTAGTGGCAAGAGAGAAGCATACAGAAAAAAGCCTTGAAGGCAGAGAGATAAGATATAGGAGTTAGACCAAAGTGGAGGAGGAGGTGAAGGAAATATAAGGAAGGGCCTTTTAGTCAAGGCAGAATGGAGTATGTGTGATCAAAAGCAGGTGAACTATAGTGAACTTTAAGCAGGCACACCATTTGGCTTATAACAAGGAAATGAGTTAAGTGTTAAGGGGTGTAGATTCTTGTGATGCTTGGGAGACTGACAAGGGGAAACCGAGTGAGGAAAGCTTCTCCTCCATGCTCAACCCCTGAAAGGGAGAAACTGACAGATGGGGTATCTTTTCAGACCTCCATCTTTATGATGGGAGTTCCCCTATGTTCTTACCATGCATTCTTTATGATGGGAGTTCCCCTATGTTCTTACCATGCATTTAATCCACAATTTGGGTTAAATCTTTGGACGTTCTGATAAAATGCTTATTTGAAAACATCAAATGAATAGATAAGATAAGGTTAGCCCTGATTTTCAGCTAAATATACATAGGAGTCAGACTTGAATCTAACCAACCCCACACTGACATGCTAAGCCCTCTTCACCCTATCACAGAGCTTTGTTCAAATTATGAGTGCCTCCACAGGAAAGTAGGATGTTAATTGGTCTCTAGAATCTAGGAAATACAGAAAGAAAATGGGTGATGGAAAGACAGAAAATAAAATAGATTTGATGCATTAGAAACAAAAGATATGAAATTGAAAGGTGTGTGTGTCTGAACTAGGCTGAGAAAAGTAGCCCTATCAGGTGTTTTAATAGGGCAAAAGATCAAGACAGAAATCTATCTGGCATGTGGGGTCCTTCTTGGGAGACGGTCAGCAACTAAGGCAACAAAGTACAGTTATGAATGCCTGAGAGTTGAAGGCCCCAGAAAGAGTACTACAAAGATTTCTTTTTCTTTTTCTTTCTTTTTTTTTTTTTGCATTTTAGTTCTATGGCAACCTGTGTGTTAAGAAGTGTGGTTAAGGGGGTTAGGCGCAGGTGAGCCATCCGGCTCCCCACCTGCAGGGCAATCGCTTCACAAGCGGTGAAACCGGTCTGCAGGTGTCTGTCTTCCCCTCCTCTCTCTATTTCTCCATTTCCCTCATATCTCCATTTCTCTCTGTCCTATCCAACAAGGATGGCAACAGTAATAACTACAACAACAATAAAACAAGAGCAACAAAAGAGAAAAATAAAAAAAAAAAAAAGACGAGCAAGCATTTGACTTCCAAGTCAATTATTAAACTAGCTAGGTCTCATGACATTCTTTTGGAGGGTAATAATGTACAGAACAGTAAGTTGTCTGAATATATATGTTCTTATATTTATGATTCTGTTGACTGGCTGCAGGTACCATTTATAATAAGTTGCAAAAACCATGAGTATCCTGCTGCCTGTGAAGAGGTTTTCACCTTTGCTGAATCACTTACTCACCATGTGAGCTTTTAGACAGGATTTTTACCTCGTTTGCCTCAATTGCATTATTTTAAAAAATGAAGATGAAAATAGGACTTAATGCAGAAGACTATTGTGATCATAGGGGAAATTATGCATATGGAGCATTTATTCCCATCGCAATGGTGTTTAATAAATGCATATGTTATTGTGTTAGTGTAATTATTTGTCTTCGGTTCTTGTAGATAAGACACCCAGCTGTGTGTTTTGGTAACACAAATGTATCTCTTAAAATTTGGAAAAAGTTTCCAACCTTCAGTGATACATACTTCCTGAGACTTAGGAAATAATCCCTAACTTTTCCATAGTTGTTAAAAAAAATCTACAGTATTCCTCTAAATGACCTTTATCAGATGCTATCCTGGTCTCGCGAGGTAGGAGAGTGGCTTGAAGGTGAAATACCCTGTTAGCAATTCCCCCAGGTGAATGGAAAATTTAAAATAATATTCTAATGATTCATTGTACATTACTATGCCCCATTAGGTGCCTACATTACATCTCAGGGCATAATCAATATCTGTCATCTTGCTTATGGCTTTGGTGCTAGAGCAGTTCAATTTCATTTTGCAACTCTCATGCTCATGAAGCTGTAGCTCAGGTGTCATATAATAAAATATTACTCAGCAGTACATATTCACTCCTCAAGTGTAGTGAGATATAATTGATGAAAAAGGTGTCTTTCCATCTGGTCAGATAACATTAAAGTGAAGATACGATTGATATGAACAGAAAGGGAAGACTCATATACTTTTTGCTGAATCTTCATGTGTATATGTTCTTCATGTGTGTTCATGCATGCGCATGCATGCATATTTATTTATTTGTGTGTATTTTGTACTGAGATCATTCCCCTAAAATCATTTTTCAAGAATTTAAACGAGATTGCTTATTATAAAATTTCAATATAAATAAGACTAATCAGTAAATAAATATACAGAGACATACTGCTATGGAGACAGACTTTCTTTTGTTTGATTAAAAAAAACAGTTTTAGGCTATGGCAAAGCTAAAGGAAAAAACCTCCAAAGTAGTTGTTTGTAAGTAATAAGATATTTTTCATAATTCTAAGAAAAAAAATGTGTTAACCTAATAACTTACATCGTGGGTTGTTTTCTTTAGGAATTGGAATGCCAACTGACTGTCTTATCTGTTTCACATTAAGGGCTGTCACCTAGAACCCAGAAATGCACTGTGGTCCACATATCTTCACATGTATGCTAGAAAGTAGAAAATTATTCAAGTGACTAGAGACATTTTATTAGAATTAAAAGATGCTGACGGGGTTTAAATCCATCATCTCCTGCTGAGGTGTTTGATATGCGGACTCTCTCAAAAGCCTAGACCAAGTAGATTAGAAGCTTCCAATAGCACAGCTATATACAAGATACTGGGTACTGTACAGCAAACCATAACAAAGGGACTTTTCAAAGTTAACCCAATTAACAAATAATGTGATGATAATATTAACTATTGATTGTCTTTTTGAACCCTAAGACAGCAGGAACCTCACATCTTCACTATAGAGCCCCTACTTCCCCCAGTCCTGGAACCCTTGGATAGGGCTCACTTTCCCGTATGCTTCTCCCAATCCATACCAAATAATATTGCATCCGCCGATCACAACCTAACCAAAGCAACGATTGCCATCTCAACATGCTTCACCTCAGTGTGTATCCAGAGACTTCACGTGTGGAATGACAACCCTTCAGCTTCATTACTCGGGTGAGACCTTTCCTTTTATAGTACACTCTAATTTCATCTCAGGTAGTTCACTTTCTAACAAAGTCCCATAACCTAGACATACACCAGTTTCTGTGAGAGAGAGCGTATGTGCACACGTATCCATAAACTACTGCAAAATATATACCTGAAAGCAGGATTACACTAGAGTTTGCAGTGAGTACCTCCCTAACACTTCCTCTCCACTATTCCAATCTTGGGATCCATGATTGCTCAACAAATTGTTTGGCTTTGTATGTTAACTCTCTTTTCAATCACCAGGTTCCAGATGCCACCAGGATGCTGGCTAGGCTTCCCTGGATTGAAGACCCCACCAATGTGTCCTGGAGCTCAGCTTCCCCAGAGACACACCTTACTAGGGAAAGAGAGAGGCAGACTGGGAGTATGGACCGACCAGTCAACGCCCATGTTCAGCGGGGAAGCAATTACAGAAGCCAGACCCTCTACCTTCTGCAACCCTCAACGACCCTGGGTCCATGCTCCCAGAGGGCTAGAGAATGGGAAGGCTATCATGGGAGAGGATGGGTTATGGGGATTGGGTGGTGGGAATTGTGTGGAGTTGTACCCCTCCTACCTTATGCTTTTGTTCACTAATCCTTTCTTAAATTAAAAATTTAAAAAAAAAAAAAAAAAAAAAATCCATCATCTCCTAACAAATTCTTCAGTGTGAGTTTTTAGATGTAAAATGCCTAATTTCTTTTCAAATTGAGATCTAACAGAAATGGCAATGTTCATGTCCAGTGGAGAAGCAATTACAGAAGCCAGAACTCCCACCATCTACACCCCATAAAGAACCTTGGCCCATACCCCGAGAGGAGGATAAATGCTAGGGGAAGATGACTAGAGAGCTCTGAACTCCAATTCCATCAAGATCCTAAGATTGAAAGAGAGAAGAGGCAAAAAAGGAAGGACATTCAGAAGTAGTATTGGGTGTAAATGTGACATAGAAAGTAAGGGAAGGCAGGAGCATAGAATAAATGGGCAAATATATAAAATAAAGATATAGAAATAATAGTCAACACATATCTGTGACATTGGGAGAACTACTGTAGTTTCCAGTGACATGAATGGGGATGCAGAACTCTGGTGGTGGGAATGGTGTGGAATTAAACCCCAGTTATCTCATAATTTTGTAAATCAATAATAAACGTCTAATAAATAAAATTAAAAAATAAATCAGAATTCTTTTTTAGAGAGAGAAAATAGAACACCTTTAGAATTTTGGAATGTTATACAACTGAGAAATCTATGGTCTTTGCCACAGTGGGTTTGTTATACAGAAATCAAAGAAAGCTTTAAAGATAGATATATAAGAACTTTAGAAGTGAACTTAACAGACACTGTTCTTAAATTTAAAACTCTGTTGACTGTACCATTTGCAGCAACCTTACAAAATCACAGCCATCGTGTTGCCTCATACACAGATGCTCTAAATTCCTCTAGATGTATCCAGCTTTATAAAAGAAAGACATATGCAATTCAGCACCTCTGGTGAGATTTGCTTTGGGATTGATACAAACCATTGTGATTTAAAATGGTTCTAAAAGTGTTTTGATTTCTTAATATCTATCTATGAGTTTTATAGTCAGGTTTTACTATTTGGGATTTTAATATATTATAGTAATTGATTTTACTTCTGGTAAAAAGTTGAGAAATATATGTATATACCATACTACACCATTGAGAAACACTTAGTCAACACTAAAATAACAAATTGAGAGTCAATGTGCAGAATATACATTGATATTGGAGCATATTATATGACATAGAGAAAAAGATAATGCTCTGAATATTAGGAGAATAAAAAGGCCCAGATAATGCATAATTTTACATTTGTGTATTTAAAAATGGAAGAATGGCTATAGAATAAAGATAGGGGAAAATATTACAAAGAAATATGAATCTTGATGTTTCAAACTGTTAACGGTGATGGATGGTAAACCTAAGATCACCTGAGCTGTCCTGTCATTTTTACTGTATGCTGAAAATTGCCAAATTGTTGTGCCTGAAATAAATTTTAAAAACAAAAAACAGGGTGGGGGTCGATAGCATAATAGTTATGCAAAAAGACTGTCATGCCTGAGGCTCCGAAGTCCCAGGTTCAGTCCCCCGCACCACCATAAGACAGAGCTGAGCAGTACTCTGGTGTTAAAATAAATAAATAAATATAAAATAAAAACACAAAACATGCCTTTTTATTGATCAATTACCATTTTAATAACTTTGGAGAACAGTAGAACATATCCCTAATATTTTTAAAGATGCCCGTATGATGAAAAAGAATGGCAAAAAGTGAACGAAGCACCCTGTAGATATGATAGACATATTTTAACTCAGTATAATAAGGTACATGCTCTACTTTCTTTTCTATTTGTCACTGTCACTGTAAGTGGTGGGAATCTCCCTACAGCTTAATAATTGCTGACTGGTACTCTTTATTAGTTGGGTTTCCATCTTTCCCATTGCAGTTTGGAATTCTGTTGAAAAGTACAACATTTTAAAATTTATCTGTCCTTCTCATCACTTTGTATTTCCAATTAGTTTTACATGTTTATATCAAGCAAATTTTCTTTTAGCATGATTTGATTTTTTAGAACCAAACTAATTTCATGTCACTCTGTGTGTTGTGTATTTCTCTCCTTAGATTTCAAGGATATTCTCATTTTCTCCATATTTTTTCACTTAATTTGCTAAACATTTTCTACATAAGACTCACTCTCCTCCCCACTGAACTCTTTTCCTCACTGTCCATTACACACTTTCATATGCTACTGTTTTTTCCTGCCCGACCTCTTTCTCAATTTTTAAAATTATTTTTTAAATTTATTTTATTTAAGAAAGGATAAATTAACAAAACCACAGGGTAGGAGGGGTACAACTCCACACAATTCCCACCACCCAATCTCCATATCCCATCCCCTCCCCTGGCAGCTTTCCCATTCTCTATCCCTCTGGGAGCATGGACCCAGGGTAGTTGTGGGTTGCAGAAGGTGGAAAGTCTGGCTTCTGTAATTGCTTCCCCGCTGAACATGGACGTTGTCTGGTCAGTCATACTCCCAGTCTGCCTCTCTCTTAATTGACTCACAAGACTGTAAGATAATGCTACCTATTTTTATGTTTAAGTCTCACTGAGCTTTAAATTTTCTCTTAACCTCCCATATAATAAAATATTAATACTCAATTGGAATTGACAATGTGACAGGCACAATTGTATACATTGTGGTGTTTAATTTTTATATCAGGCTAAGAAGGTAGTTTTGCACCCCCATTTTATAGGAAGTTCTGGAGCAAAGTGGGGACATTTTCACTTGACACAGCTGTTAAGTCTGTACTTTGGGATTAAAAAGAAACTGATCTACTGCATCTCTCTACTGCTGTATTCTGAATTTTCTAAAATAGTGTCAGTACCAGTTAATGACAGTAACTTATTAAATACTCATTTGTTGTTGACTATAGGCCAGTTTGAAAACTTATGAAACACTGCAAGCCTTTTCAACATGGAACTCTAAAGTGCTGTTCTAAAATCAAACAAAACTGTCAGAAAAGACTTTTTATATTTGTATATTCTTGTTCTAAAATGAGCAATTTGAAAATAGTTGAAAAGAAATTATTGGCTATATTTTAGCATACCTCTCTGAAAGTGTAGCAGAATAAAAGAAGTGTTCATGAATATATGAAAATGATATCAGGAAAGCCCAAATGAAATAGAGTTAAGACATTTTGCAAGACTTCGTTCCAGATTTTGGAACACTCCTCGACTAATGGAACTCATTTGTTGGCATAAGTACTATTTAATGATGGTGACAAGTGAAATACTTGTATACAGTAAGTTATGAATCACTATTCAAGGAAATAGAAAAAAATGTAAAGATAACCCACATTCAGGGAATGGAAGAATTATCATCATCAAGATGATTATTCTACCCAGAGCCAATATAAATTTGATGCAATCCCTATCAAGGTCTCTCCAATTTTTTTTAAGAGAATACAACAATGAGATATACACAAGTTTATCTGGAACCAGTAAATGCATAGAGTTTTTTGGAAAAAGAAACAGTACTGGAAATATCATGCTTCCGTATCTCAAACATTATAGGGCCATTGTACTCAAAACTGCCTGCACTGTAGCAAAAATAGACATACTTACCAGTGGAATAGATTGAGAGCCTAAAATTAAGCCCCCCACACCAAATACACATCTAATTTTTGCCAAGGATGCCCAAACTATTAAATGAAGAAAGGAGAGTCTCTTTAACAAATGGTGTTGTAAAAAATTGGGGTGAAATGTGCCAAAGAATGAAATTGAACCACTATACTTCACTGCACAAAAGTAAACTCCAAATGGACCAAGGATTTGGATGTTAGACTGGAAACTATCAAATATTTAGAGGAAAATATTGGCAGAACTCATTTCCATCTAAGTTTTATAGGCATCTTCAATGATTCAAGTCCAATTACAAGGAAGACAAAAACAAAAACCAGTGGGACTACATCAAATTGAAAAGCTTCTGCACAGCAAATGAAACCACAACCCAAAGAAAGTCCTTATAGAATGGGAGATTTTTATATGCCACACACCAGACAAAAGACTAATAATCAAAGTATATAAAGATCTCACCAAACTCAGCAACAACAAAAAAATTACCCCATCCAAAAATGGGGAGAGGATATGAACAGAATATTCACCCAAAAAAGAGATCCAGAAATCCAACAGACACATATGAAAAAAATGTTCCAAGTCATTGATTGTCAGAGAAATATAAATTATGACAACAGTGAGATACAACTTCATTTCCTATGAGAATGCCATACATCAGAAAGGATAGTAACAATAAAGGGGGAGTTTCATGGGTAAAGGAAGCATTCTGCACTGCTTCTGGGAATGTAAATTAGTATGACCCCTGTGAAGAGCAATCTGAAGAACTCTAAGAAGGCTAGAAATAGATCCACCCTATGGCAATGGCATTTCCCCTCCTGGGGGTATACTCTAAGGAATCAAATATATTCATCCAAAAAGATCTGCAAATATATTCATCCAAAAAGATAAAGCACGGTTTTTAAAATTTTATTTATAAAAAGGAAACACTGACAAAACCTTAGGATAAGAGGGGTATAACTCCACACAAATCCCACCACCAGATCCATATCCAACTCCCCCCCATAGCTTTCCTGTTCTTTAACCCTCTGGGAGTATGGACCCAGGGTCATTGTGGGATGCAGAATGTGCAAGGTCTGGCTTCTGTAATAGCAGCACGATTTTTAACAGCAAAATCTTGGAAGAAACCTAGGAGCCAACAGCAGATGAGTGGCTGGAAATGTGTGGTATATATACACAATAGAATACTACTCCGCTATTAAGATTAATGAATTCGGGAGTCGGGCGGTAGCATAGCGGGTTAAGCATGTTGCGCAAAGCTCAAGGATTGGTGTAAGGATCTCGGTTTGAGCCCCAGGCTCTCCACCTGCAGGGGAGTCCCTTCACAGGCAGTGAAGCAGGTCTGCAGGTGTCTATCTTTTCTCTCCCCCTCTCTGTCTTCCCCTCCTCTCTCCATTTTCTCTCTGTCCTATCCAGCAACGATGACAACAATAATAACTACAACAATAAAACAACAAGTGCAACAAAAGGGCATAAGTAAATTAAAAAAAAAGAATAATGAATTCACTTTATTCACCTCACCTTGGATGGAACTTGAATATTGAGTGAGATAAACCAGAAAGAGAAAATGAATATGGGATTATCTAATTCAAAGACAGGAGCTAAGAAATAAGTACAGGAAGTGCAAACAGAATGTAGAACTTGGACTGTGTGTATGTGTGTGTGTAACTTTTAAGGTCCTGGTGCATGATGATGGTGAAGGAAACCCTAGGCTGGGAATGAGAATGTTTTGCAGAAAACTGAAAAATTTTACACATGTATTAGCAACTGTATTTACTGGAGACCATTAATCTCCACAATAGTACATATTATATATATGTAGTATAATATATACATATATATTAAATGTAATTAAATGGAGCTCTTAAAGTATGTGAGTTCCTGAACCTCACCAAATTTCTGTCTTCATCTCTGTTTTATCCATATAGTGATCCTGAAGTAACAATCCTACACATGATAGTGTCACCCACAGGACAGGATATATCCTCTAAACACATGAAGTCTGTAATTTTTTATTTTTTCTTGCTGTATACTGTTTTCCAGCTGATATGCTCTCTGTAAACTTCCCATGTAGTAGAAACGGTTATATTCTATTGTCTACTTTTAAAAGTGGTGATTAAAGCACTTACCCATAATAAAGATCCCCAATCACTCATGGAAAGATGATACTCATAATTACTTGGAATTGATTACTATTTGGACCTATTAATAGTAATCAATTTTTATTTGGAAAAAGTACAGAAATAGAAAAGAGATACTAAAGTTCTAGTCTTCCATTAAACATAATAGAATTTATTGTATTCTGTATAAGAGAACCCTGATATTGGTTGTAACCTAGGAGATTGTTAGGCTTATTATTCAAAGGGTTATGCTTTGCAATAGTCAGCTGATATCCTTCCTTCACATTCTGAATGCTTTATCACCAGTTCCTAAAACACTCTCTTCCATATACTTAAAAAACCTGTATTTCATGTATCTTTCTATGCCACATCACCTTAATCACACAGAAAGTATATTGTATGCTTTTTTGTTTCCATTGGAAGCCCTAGTTTGCCTCAGGCAAACATAATTTTTCCCATCTAT
Source organism: Erinaceus europaeus (assembly GCF_950295315.1). Taxonomy (NCBI): domain Eukaryota; kingdom Metazoa; phylum Chordata; class Mammalia; order Eulipotyphla; family Erinaceidae; genus Erinaceus; species Erinaceus europaeus. Next base: position 50,084,869 of record NC_080179.1, on the reverse strand, counting down.
CAGTTTATAAGAATAGGTCTTTTCTTTAGCATTTTGTATAAGAGCACAGCATAAAGTCATAAAGTATGCATTCTGAGTTGCTTTCCAACAAAGTTCCTAGTGGAACTAAAGCTTCTACACTAGATCCTTGGTGGTGAAATGAAAGAGGTATACCAAGACTGCAAAATATTTTAGGCATAATGTACTATACAGGTTATGGGTCGTCATTCATTGTTAGATAGGGTAATATTAGTTTTATATCATAGGTATTAAAAATAAAGGAAATGTACTATAGGATACACAATTAAGTACAAATGTATAGATAAAAAAAACTGGCCTAGTGCACATAAACTGACTGAGGTATATGGATTTAAACAGAGTTGATATGAGAGGAGATGAAGGCTTAGTTGCTGTACTACTGTTTTGCATGAACAGAATATACCCACACCACCATAATACTGACTAATCAGAGCTTGACTTAACTGTGGGCAGTTGATAAACAAGTAGGTCAGTAAAGTCTGACTAACTGTGTAAGAGTACAGGACATGCTTCTGGGAGGCAAGGGAATAGGCACAGAGAAACTCAGCACCACAGCATGTCGTTGATATCATAAATGATCCAGAGTTCTGTCCTTAACACGTCTCTGATAATTTTTATTCACTACCAGTGAAGCATGAGTGATTTTAGAACTGGGCTGTGAGTTCCTCTGCAGATAGACAAACTGTCCTAGTAAAAGTAGTAGAAGTGTTGTGTGTGTGTGTGTGTGTGTGTGTGTGTGTGTGTGTGATGTATGTGTGTGTTGTGGTGTGTGTGTGTGTGTATGTGGTGTGTGTGTGTGGTGTGGTGTGTGTGTGTGTGTGATGTGTGTATGTGTTGTGGTGTGGTGTGTGTGTGTGATGTGTGTGTGTGTGTGTGTGTGGTGTGGTGTGGTGTGGTGTGTTGTGGTGTGGTGTGTGTGTGTGTGGTGTGTGTGTGTGTGTGTGTGGTGTGGTGTGGTGTGGTGTGCTGTGGTGTGGTGTGGTGTGGTGTGGTGTGTGTGGTATGGGAACAGGAACTGCTGAGGAGCACTGAGGACTGCCTGAACCACTGACCAAAATCCTCCAGTATCATTGTGGAGAAAGGTTAGAAATAGGTATTATGTAAATACAGGTTATTTATCAAACATTTGCCATGAGAAAGAGCTGCATTCTATTACTTGTGTTTCATTCGATCTATTTCTTTAAAAATGACAGAGATTTGCCACTGTGTTGCTGTTTTATCTCACTTTGGCTAAATTTCCTATTACTTCCAAAATATATGTGGAGACACACACAGGGAAACAGAGAGAGATACAGACATTCCTCAAGTTGCCTGACAGTCCAATGAGGTGCTATGATTCAAATCTAGGCCATGTACATGGAAAATTTAAATCTATCTATGCATCTATCTATGTATTTATGTATCTTATATTTATTTATTTATTTATTGTGAGAATGAAAAGTGAGAGAGAATGAACCAGAGCATTGATGAGATCTGGCCTACAATAGTGTAAGGGATTGAACCTATGGTACCCAAAATCTCAGAAATGCACATTGTTGTTTTGACAGATTGAGTTATCTCTCTGGCCCTGAATACACTTAAAAGAAAGAAGAGAGAATATACTAATATTATTTTGACTTTTTTAGGTGTTACCCACTTATTTACTCTTGTGTTCATTTCCCAAGCCCAGGGGATTGGGCATCTTTGATGTGCAGATCTTTGATGTAAAGATCCTGCAAAGTTACATTGATATTTTCTTCTGTAAATTTTATAGTTTGTGATCTAATATAGAGGTCTTTGATCCATTTTGATTTGATTTTGGTTTATGGGGTTAAGTGGTATTCTAGTTTCACTTTTCTACATGTGGCTGTTCAATTTCCCCAGCACCATCTGTAAAGAGACCTTCTTGACTGTATTGACTGAATTGGGCCCTTTATTCACATAATAAATTGGTTGCTGTTTATGTGTGGACTCATTTCTAGGTTCTCAATTCTGTTCCATTGATTGAAGTGCTCTTTTTTTTTTTACTCCAGTATCATACTGGTTTGATTACTATTGCTTTGTAGTATAAACTGAAGTTGGGGAGTATTATACCTTCATCTTTCTCCTTTATTCACAGAATTGCTTAGGCTACTTATGTTTTTCTTTGTTTTTGTGGCTGTAGCTCCCAATTTGTGGACAAGCTGTTCAATTTCCTTAAAAAAAATGCTACTGGCATCTTGGAATTACATTGAAATTGTAGATTTCTTTTGATAGAATGGCCATTTTATTAATGTTTATTCTTCCAATCCAGGCCCAGGAACAAGGAATACTCTTCCACCTCTGTGTGTCATTCTCTATTTATTTTAACCATGTCCTGTAGTTTACACTTTAAAGTTGCTTCACCTCTTTCATGAGATTCACAGAAATTTATTTTAGCTTTTGGGGTTTAATTGTAAATGATATTATGTCTTTTATCCCCCTTTCCTCTGACCGCTAGCTTGTATACAGAAATACCACTGGTTTTTGTCTATTGATTTTGCATCCTTCTACTTTACTGAATTCATTAATTATTTGGTGAAATCTTTGAAGCTCTCTAAGCATATTATCATGCCATCAGCAAATTCTTACTTTCAAATATGTATACTTTTGATATCTACTTCTTGTCTGCTTGAAGTGCCAGGAACCTCAAGAACTCTGTTGAATAATAATGGAACTCAGTGTCTGGTTACCAATTTTAGGGGGAAAGCTTTGATATTTTCCTCAATGAGACTTATTAGGTATAAGTTTATTGAAATTGGTCTTTATTATGTTGGGGAATACTCCTTTTATTTTCAGTTTCTGTGTTGTATTTATTATAAATTGATGTTGGTCCTGGTCAGATGCCTTTTCAGTTTAAATTGATACAACAATATGATTTTTTATCGTGTGTGTATGTATTCTACTGACTGATTTGCAGATCTTGAGTGATCCCTGTTTCCCAGGGGTGAATCCCAGTTGCTCTTGGTGTATATTTTTCGATATGTTGGTGACTTCGATTTGCCAATGTTTTGTTGAAAATTTTGCATAAATATAGATATTGGTCTATTGTTTTTTAGTACAATCCTTTCCTTTTGGGGGAGTCAGAGTGATGTTAGCCTCATACAACATGTCTAGGGGTGATTTCCATTCTTCAATTTTCTGGAAAAGACTGAGGAGAATCAGTGTTAGTTTTTCTTTGAAAGTCGTGTAGGATTTGTGATCCATCTGGACCAGGACTTTTATTTTTGAGAGTATTTTTTTTAATACTGGCTCATTTGTTATACTATTTATTAGCCTGTACAAGCTATGCACTTCATTTTTGAGTTAGAAATTGGCAGATAATATGAATCTAAATATATATTTGTTTCATCTTGGTTGTTAAAAATTTTTGCAGAGAGATGTTCATAATATTTATGTATGATTAATTGTATCTCCCCATCTTCCATTGTAATTTCATCTCTCTCATTCCTGATTTTTTTTATTATGGATTTATTTCTTTTTCTTTTGGTTAGTCTAGCCACTGAATAACCAATTTTATGGATAATTTCAAAGAACCAGCTCCTTTTTTCATTAATCTGTAGTATTGTTTCTCTGGTTTTTATTTCATTGATTTCTACTCTGATTTCCAGTTTCCTTTTTCCTGATAATTTTTCGGTATCTTGGTTGATCATCTTCTAGTTGGCCAAGTTGTAATTTATCTTAAATAGCTTACTAGGGCCTCTGTTGTTTGTAATTGTGAGCCTGTATTTCTGTGAATTTCCCTCTTAGGTAGCATTTGCTCCATCCCATGTGGTCTGGTCATTGGTCTCTTCATTTTCATTATTTGCCAATTAATTTTTAAGTTTTCTTAGGATTTCTTCAGTGACCCAGGTGTTATTCAGGACTGTATTGTTTAGTCTTCATAGTTTGGGTGTGTTTCTTCTTTTGTTTGTTTTTTGTAGTTGAGTTCTAACCTCACTGCTTCATGGTCAGAAAAGCTACTTTTTACAATTTCAAATTTTACATATTCATTCAGGCTATTTATGTCCCAACCCATAGTCAATCTTTGAGAATGTTTCTTATGTACTTGAAAAGAATATATATTCTTTTTAGATGAATAATTCAGAATAAAATTGCTAAGTTAGTCTTATCTATGACTTCATTTAAGGCTTCTATTAACTTACTGATTTTTTTTTGTTCCAATGATCTCTTTCTTGCTGTGACTGGTATGTTAAAGTTTCCTACATTTCTCACTTTACATGATTCTTTCAAGCTCCATACAGGATGATGTGAAGAATGTGAATTCACCATTTTTCATAGCTGAATAGTATTTCTTCGTGTGTATATACCACCACTTTCTCAGCTACTTATCAGTTTATGGACACCTAGGTATAACTTCCAGGTTATTCCTATTACAAATTGTGCTGGTGTGAACATAGGTATACACAGATCTTTTTCTGTGGGTGTGTTTGGTTCCTCAGAATGTATTCCTCAGGAAGAAATTGCAGGATCATAGGGTAGGTCTATTTTGAGCCTTCTGAGAGTTCTCCAGACTGTTCTCCACGGAGGTTGGGCCAATTTTCATTCCCACAGCAGTGCAGGAGGGTCCCTATGTCCCCAAACCTCTCCAGCATTTGCTGTTACTCTCCTTTCTCATGTATGACATTCTCACAGGGTTGAAGTAGTATCTCATTGTTGTCTTTATTTTCATTCCTAAGACAATCAAGAGAAGGATAAATATGGCATGATCTCACTAATAGACAGAAATTGAGTAATAAAAAAAGAAGAGAAACAAATAAACAAACAAACAAAAAACAGAACTTGGACTGGTTCTGGTGTATTGAACCAAAGTATCGAGGGTTCAGATCCTCTTCCTTGGTACCTACTGGTGAAAGAGGTCCTAGGAAGAGTTTAGTGTTTTGCAGAAGACAGAAATTTTACACATGTACCAAGAACTTTATTATTGTTGACTCTAAGCCATTAATTCTCCTAATAAAAAAAATCACTTCAACATTAAAAGCCAGAAAACCACTTGAGAATTGCCTTTCCTTTTCCATTTTCTGTCCAACTGATGAAGTCAATAAGAAAGTCTACATCAGGTACCATTTCACCTTTAACTCATAAATAAAGACACATGAGCCATTATGTGAGACAGTGACTTGCTGAAGATTAAAAAAAAAATTCTCCTGCACTTACTGTGTTGCTGTTGACGTCCCTTTGAGGTCAGTTTGCACTTGTTTTATATATTTGGGTACACTGATATTGAGAGCATAAATATTGACAGTGATTATGTCTCCATTTTGGATTGATCCTCTGACCAATAAGTAATGTCCATTTATATCCATTATCATCATCTTTGCCTGAAAGTCCATTTTATTGCAGAATAGCTGTTTCTGCCCTTTTGTCTGCAGAATTGGCTTGGCTAACTTTGACCCAGCTTGCTACTTGGAACTTCTGTTTTTTTCTTTTAGATGTGTTTCCTGGAGATACTGAATAGATAGATCTCACTTTTTAATCTCTTATTAAATGCAGTTTGCTTATAGTCATTCTGATTTTTATTCTGAAATTGTTGTATGCTTTGTTGACTTTTCCATATTGTTTTTGATTATTACTTTATGTGGATGGTTTTCTCTTTTTATATTTATTTATTTCCTTTTTGTTGTCCTTGTTTTTATTGTTGTTGTAGTTATTATTGTTGTTGATGTTGTCATTGTTAGATAGGACAGGGAGAAATGGAGAGAGGAGGGGAAGAGAAAGATAGACACCTGCAGACTTGCTTCATCGCTTGTGAAGTGACTCCCCTGCAAGTGGGGAGCCGGGGTCTCCAACCAGGATTCTTACAAAGGTCCTTGCACTTTGTGCCATGTGATGTGTATACTTTCCTATGATGGTCTTGTCTACTGTTAATGTTTCCTATTTGTATCTGTGCTACATTTTCTTTGTGACTACTTATGAGTATTTTCTCCAAGTTATGATATCTACAACATCTCCCCCCCCCCCTTTTTTTTGTTGCCCTTGTTGTAGCCTCGTTGTGGTCATTAGTATTGCCATTGTTGATGTTGTTTGTTGTTGGATAGGACAGAGAAATGGAGAGAGGGGGAAGACAGAGAGGGGGAGAGAAAGATAGACACACGCAGACCTGCTTCACCGCCAGTGACAGTGAAGGGACTCCCCTGCAGGTGGGGAGCTGGAGGCTCGAACTGGGATCCTTCCGCTGGTCCTTGCACTTTGCGCCACATGCGCTTAATCCACTGGCCACTTCCCACCTCCT